>NC_090727.1:194486141-194493641 GCF_036898095.1 Palaemon carinicauda
TCCAATCTACCACGAAATCCCAGGCTTGCCTGTCAGTCATAGTTTTTTTTTCTTGGAGTAGCTCTTTAACAGCACGTATTAATGCTCCTTTCTATACGGTGTATGCCTCATATGTCTTTCTTTTCATCCCTGCCCTTCCATTTTCCTTTGCTGATTTCAAAACCTCTCAATTAAGGAGGAGTTGGAGATTGCATGAACCTGAATAAACATCTATTGGCTTCCCACTAAACCAGAACCGTGACAGATCCGCTGATTGGATTTTCCTTTTATTAACCTCTTCCCGAAAGGCTTTTGTGGTGATGCGCTCCCGATACGATCTTGAGAACAACCCACTGATAATCCCCCACCTCCCACCCCACCCCTACCCACGATATTCCAACGTTCTGAAGTGTGTATTGAAACGGGGTACTTGGAAACCAGCACGCTAATAAGCAACATGTATAAACGCCTTTGAAGAGGAAGCCGCTGGGTCTTAAGATGGAGCGATGTGTTTTAAGTGTGGAAGGGCCATAGAGCCGATATAGAGAAGAGGAGCTTCAGGACGATGGGAATTATAAGAAGAAAGAACCAAGAACCAATTGAAAATAAATGAAAAAAAAAAAAAGAAAGATATGTATCATTACCAACACTAAGAAGAGAAAGGAAAATATTTTTGAGCTAGTAGATTCTTAAGGCCAGTTACCATTGCATAACAGATTTATTACCGATCTATTCCCTGGATGATGATTTTTCTAAATCGTTGAGTTTTGTCTATTAGGGGTTAGGAAGAAGTCCATAAAGAATACGAAAATATAAGTAATAATCGTAAGCAGAGAGAGAGAGAGAGAGAGAGAGAGAGAGAGAGAGAGAGAGAGAGAGATTAGAAAAGACGCCTAATAAAAGCGTAAAATCGCTCCTGTGAATTAAGCCATGGGTCGGGGTGTAGGGATTGTGGGATAGACTTATATAGAGGTCTGTCCCCAATGAACATGAAAGCTTGAGTAATTGAAGAGGTTTCCAGATGCTCTTGATAAGAGTACTCCACCTATCTCCTCTTATAGAAAGAAGAGGGTATTGGTTTCCCCACACACGTCGATGCATCTTGGACAAGGCGGGTCACCTCTCCCCCTATCAATAGATGTTTTTCATTTTCATGTCTCTCATTTCGGAAGGTGTTGAATTGCTAGGTCTTTGTCAGTTTACAGAGCTGGAGGCACGAATAGTTTATTTTTTATTTTTTATGCGCATGTATCGAGATATTCATCTTGCTCTGTTCTCAGAATTTGGGAAGGATACGTCTTGTGTGCGGACGCAGAGGTAGTTAATGTATTTGATTCTTTCTTTTTATATTTCCAAAAGAATTACGGACGAAATAATCAACTCTCTCTCTCTCTCTCTCTCTCTCTCTCTCTCTCTCTCTCTCTCTCTCTCTCTCTCTCTCTCTCTCTCTCTCTCTCTCCTCTCTCTCTCTAATACATACACACATACATATGCACACATACACATACATACACACATACTCACATACATACACACATACTCACTTGCACACACATATACTCACATACATACACACATATTCACACAACCAACATCTCTCTCCGACATGGACAATATTTCCAACACATACAGCACATTTATATACACAAAACATCCTCTCTCTCTCTCTCTCTCTCTCTCTCTCTCTCTCTCTCTCTCTCTCTCTCTCTCTCTCTCTCTCTCTCTCTCATGTTTGGCTGAAAAATGTAAGGAAATCAGAACCATGTTATGTTTTTAGACGGATTCTAAAACAACGGAGCCAAGATTTGCAAAGGAAAGAAAAACAAGGTCGCTATGCCTCTGTCCCGAGACAATACTTTGAACTCCTTCAGTTAAGCAGATGTTTACGAATAATTTATGGAGAGGTGAGGTAAGAGGGAATTTTATTGAGAGAGAGAGAGAGAGAGAGAGAGAGAGAGAGAGAGAGAGAGAGAGAGAGAGAGAGAGACCATTATGCTTGTATCATGATTGACTTATCAACCAATGTTTTGAAGGGCTGACAGAATGTTGATATGAATTATGCAGAATTAGTATTTAAGATACGAACGATAGTATAAAGGGTAGATAGATTGATAGATAGATAGATAGATGGATAGATAGACAGACAGACAATGCTCGGAGACATGTCAAGAGCAACACTGATTATTGATGAACAAAGGGGAAGCGAGAGGTAGAAAATACGAGGTCATTTGCAAGGGTGGAGTGATACGTGATGACAGGAAGCAAGGACGCTTTCGGAGAGAAGAGATGGGAACGGTATCCTCAGAAAACAAATAAAGAAGAGGATTTATTGGGAGAATTTAGTAGGCAGACGCCATTGTGCTTTATTTATTTACCAGTGTACCTGTCACAATAAACAAATTAGCGACAATTGAGTCATTTGTAGAATTCCTGCATGGTTATAATATTTCAACTACATGATGTTGTTTTACATTTTCTTGTCTAATGTTTTTTTTATGATTAAATGGCGTCCATTTACTGTAGGATATGTTATACTCGTCAACTGTATGTATACACAAAACATTTTATACAGTAGGCTTCCAAAGGCTAATTTATCTAATTACGCACCTTAGGAAGGGCTTATTGTATTTACTTATGAAAGTTGCCCGAGGTATATCATGTGAATGTTAGAAAATTATTATTTTTGAGTATTTCTAAAGCGTTTTTGTTAGATATTTGTTCGAATAGAGTGCAGTATCATTCACTATAAATTTTTTCAAAAATGAAATTAATAACTCTATTTTTAGAGTAAAAATAAAAAATATTAAAATTGCAAATTTTAATAGGAAATAAGTTGGAATTACATTTACGGGTAACATTTATAAATGTTCCATAGTTATGAAAGCCTTATTTCAAAATTAAATGGAAAAAGAAAAAGGATTAAGTCTTTGCAGTGGGTTGATACTCATATTTTTTATGAATTACTTTGATATTGAATAATTAACGACCAAGAAATAAATTGATTCACAAATAGTTTTCTTCCTTGTAATCTACAATGGAATTGTCGTGTATAAATTTCTCCATTTTCATTTGATGGGCAACGAAATTCATTTCTTCCCTCATGAACATATCTTTTTAAATTAGCATTTTAAAGTTGTTAATGAGAAAGGAACTATTTTCCAATAACTATTTGCTATTTTCAAATAAGATAAAGTAGAATCATGTTAACAGAAACCAAAAATAAACGCTTGCTTGCACGTCTGTTGTAAAATTCTTAGAACACTTTGTATATCATTCAAAAATTCTACATCCGGTGGATTTACATTAACGACAAAACCATGGGATCTCCTCGGCTATCTACATACTGGGTCAGCAAACAGCAGGACGGACTTGAGCTCTTAATTCTCATCCTATTTACGTCGTTATCCTTTAATCTCTTCCTTTTGTTAGTTTTGCTTGCCAAGGAATTATGCTGTGTGGCAGGAGACCCGGCTTCATAAAACTTCATGGTCATCAATATGCAAGGAAAATATTTTTTAAATCTCTCTCTCTCTCTCTCTCTCTCTCTCTCTCTCTCTCTCTCTCTCTTGGTATGTATATTTACTATGTGAGTCTTTCTGATATTGGAATACTCAAACTTGTGATATAGTAAAATCAAGAAAAAAAAGAAAGACAAAAAAAACGGAGACGTTACGTAATGAGGCAATGCATAAACACACAGACACACAGACGCAAACGCATACACACACACACACACACACACACACACACACATACACATCTTCCTTATATAATAAAGATCAAGTGTATGAGTACACACACTCGCACACACGCATATATATATATATATATATATATATATATATATATATATATATATATATATATATATATATATATATATGATCATGCTTTGTTCTCCCTGTCTCTCTGTTCGGGTGGGGATGGAGGTATGTGTGTGTGTGTGTGTGTGTGCGTGCGGCCCTGCACATATTTCTAAATCTTTAGCTGTCAATTTTGACGAGTAGTGTACACTAAAACCTTAGATATATACGCATACACAAGCATGCGCACACATGCTCGAACAAATTCAATACTTCTCTCCTCCTTTGCCTTTCCTAACTGCAACCCCTCTAACCAATATATAACTCCCTCTACTCAAGGGATTCGGAGAGACCAAGTAGTTGTAGGTTTGGTAATGAAAATGTACGTCGCAAGAAATACCTTAACGTGGTGAAAGAGATTGCGTTTCGGCATGATCAGCAAATATTACTATTCAGGGCCACCCGTATTAGGTTAGTTGCTGTGAGCGATCAGACAAAAATTTCCCAACATCACCAATCTGCAGTTTTCTGCGTGGTGATGAAAATGGCCAGACAACAGATATGACTCAGGACATGTCGGAGGCCTTCGTCCTGCAGTGGGCTAGAAACGGCTGCATCTGTTATTGTTTTTGTTGTTGTTGTTGTTTATGTATATATATATATATATATATATATATATATATATATATATATATATATATGTGTGTGTGTGTGTGTGTATGTATATGTATATGTATATGTATATGTATATATGGTTAGACACTTGCTCGTTATTATATAGGGAAGATGATTAAAAGCCATCATTTATATCGGAAAGTATATTTTCCTACATTGAATTTATCAAATCCGTGAATAATCTCAATTTAAACTGAGACCATGGAAGTATTACGTAATGTCTTAATCAAGAATGGCGTTTTCGAAAAGTGATGTATTTCATACGTATATTTTCTCTTCAATTACTTCCCCGTGATTGGCAGCAACACATTTTAATGAAATTTCAAGGAATCACGGTAATTCTATATTGCTTTATTTATTTTCAATTTTTTTTCCTCGTGTCCGATTGCCATTTTTTAAACAAGATGCGCCAATTCTCATGTTACAATAAGATGAATTATGATTATCTAGGTGGGGAGTTATAACTCCATTTTTCTATTGAGTGACAGTTTGTTTCCTAATTGTTATTTTAACTTTGATTGGTCACCAGTCACTCGTTGTCATACTACCTCAAGTGAGTTATTGGGTCCTTTAACTGGTTAGATAGTAATATATTAGATCCTTCTCTATAGGTAATAGGTTGGCCAGGGCACCAGCCACCCGTTGAGATACTACCGCTAGAGTTATGGGATCCTTTGACTGGCTAGACAGTACTACATAGGACCCCTCTCTCTGGTTACGGTTCTTCCCCTTTGCCTACACAGACACCGAATAGTCTGGCCTATTCTTTACAGATTGCCCTCTGTTTTCATACACCTGACAACACTGAGATTGCCAAATAATTCTTCTTCACCCAAGGGGTTAACTACTGCACTCTAATTGTTCAGTAGCTACCTTCCTCTTGGTAAGGGTAGAAGAGATCCTTTATCTATGGTAAGCAGCTCTTCTAGGAGGACACTCCAAAATCAAACCATTGCTCTCTAGTCTTGGGTAGTGCCCTAGCCTCTGTACCATGGTCTTCCACTGTCTTGGGTTAGAGTTCTCTTGCTTGAGGGTACACTTGGGCACCCTGTTCTATCTAGTTTCTCTTCCTCTTATTTTGTTGAAGTTTTTATAGTTTATATAGGATATATTTATTTTGATGTTACTATTCTTAAAATATTTAATTTTTCCTTATTTCCTTTCCTCACTGGGCTATTTTCTCTGTTGGGGCCCCTGGGCTTATAGCATCATGCTTCTCCAACTAGGGTTGTAGCTTAGCATTTAATAATAATAATAATAATAATAATAATACTAATAATAATATCCAAGATTCCTTTTTCCTTTGCCTACACATACACAAAATAGTCTGCCCTATGCATTACATATTATTCTCTTTCCTCATACACCTGATAACACAAAGATAATAATAATAATAAAAAAAAAAAAACAGTTCTTCACTGAAGGGCTAACTCATCATCATCTCCTACCCCTATTGGCGGAAAGGTCATTGGTTAGATTTCGCTAGTCGTCTCTATCTTGAGCTTTTAATTCAATACATCTCCATTCATCATCTCCTACTTCACATTTCGTAGTTCTCAGTCATTTGGCTTTGGTCTTCCAACTCTTCTAATGCCTTGTGTAGCCCAGTTCAAAGTTTGGTGAACTAAACTCTCTTGGCGAGTGCGAAGAGCATGCCCAAACCATCTCCATTTAATCGTCACCATAATCTCATCCACATAAGGCACTCGTTTAATCTATCTTATCGTTTCATTTGTAATCCTGTCCTGTCATATAACTCCTAATATTTTTCTGAGGGTTTTGTTCTCAAATCTATTATTTATGTTTGGTATTGTTTCATTGACGTAACACGACTCATCTCACTAAATTGATAAATAGTTCGATCTTACTAAACTGATATATAGCTTAATTTTTCTTTGGAATTTAAGGCGACTTAATTTCTAAATTTTACTGAACCTAGCCATTGCCAGATTTGCTTTTTTCGATCTTTAATTAAACTCAAATTCTAATGATCCTGTATTAGAGATCACAGTTCCTCAATATTTAAATGATTCCACTTCAATAATACTTTCTCCTTCCAATGATATTTCATATTCCATTGTTTATTCAGTTCTCCTCATCTCTATCTTTATTCCATTTATCTTGAGCCCAACCTCATGTGACATTTCATGCGTTCTGGTAAGCAGGTTTTGCAAGTCCTGTGGTGGTCTGATAATAAGAGCAACGTCATCAGCATACTCTAGGTCGGCTAATTTTCTGTCACCAATCCACTCGAATCCTTCTTCCCCAACCCCAGCTGTTTTTATTCATTACAAAATCCATGAGGAGGATAAACACCATAGGTACACCACTGTTCACTGAAAATTCATTTGATAGTCATCCACTAACATTAACTGTGCACTTGCTATGCTTATGAACAGACTTAATCTAATTACATATTTAAGAGTAACTCCATAATAACGTAGGACTATCCACAAAATTGGCCGGTGCCCACTATCAAAGGCTTTTTCATGGTCCACAAATTTTATCAAAAGTGGATTTCTATATTTTACACATTGCCTAACCACGTGTCTTAAAATGAAAATTTGGTCATTACCACTTTTACCTTTTCTAAATTCTTCCTGTTCATCTCTCAGCTTTTCATCAATCTTTCTCTCTAATCTGTTTGGTTTGCACATACTATACATTTTCATGACCACTGACTTGAGATTGATGCATCTGTAATTAATGCAATCAGTCAGACCTCCCCCCGCCCCCCGCCCTTTTTTTTTTTTTGCCATCTTAGCCAACGCTCCTACCTTTCATTCCTCCGGTTTTGCCTCTTTACGCCACATTCTACAAAATAATCTTGAAAGTATTCTAGGAGTCACAGCATTTTCTGTTAATAGCATATCGGTAGTTATTCCATCATATCCAGGTTTTTTTTTTTTTTCTAATAACTTTGACTTTAAACATACTGTATTCATTCATGGACACATCAAGGTTTTCCTCAGTTTCACGTATATCAATCAAATTATTCCCTTCATATCTCCTATTCATGACCTCACTAAAGTGTTCCATCCAA
>NC_090727.1:194501141-194503641 GCF_036898095.1 Palaemon carinicauda
TAACTTGACTAACGAGGACGTTGTGGACGGACTTACATAGACTAACCAGAAATGTGCCTCCACATTGCAAAGCCCACAATATGAATTCCACCACTAGAGCATGTTGTATAATGCTGTGTCACATGATGCCTCACAAAACCTCGTTCCCAAGACGTTTCTCGTAAGGATCTTTGTAATAGAAAGATCCTTCTAGGAGAAGGACACTACAAAATCAAACTTTGGTTCTCTAGTCTTGGGCAGTGCAATTGCAATTGTCCACTAGCTTGGGGTAGAGTTCTCTTGCTTGAAGGTACACTCAGACATGTTATTCTATCTAATTTCTCTTGCTCTATTTTTTTTCTAAGTTTTTATTGTTTATAAATAAAATATTTATGTTAATGTGTTTACTGTTTTTAAAATATTTTATTTTAATTTCTTATCAATTCTCTTAAATTTATTAATTTCCTTATTTCCTTCCCTCACTGGGTTATTATTTTCTTCCCTCACTGTGTTATTTTTCTTTGTTGAAGCCCTTGGGCTTATAGCATCCTGTTTTCCAACTAGTTTTGTAGCTAAGCAAGTGACAACAACAACAACAACAACAACAACAATAATAATGATAATAAAAATAATAATAATATTGATAATAATAATAAAGACGATAACAATAAAAGGGATAATAACAACAACAATATAATGACAATGATAATGACAGACCTTTTCGTTTTCATAATATTTAGGAGGTAACAAAAAATATTCGTATTCGGTTGATAAAAACACTTTTACAAACCCCTTATTAGGATAAAAACATAATCTTGGGATCTAGACTTATTTCAAAAGATATCACTTCATTTTTAAACTGCAGGTAATCATTCTAGAGCATTCTAAAGCATTCAAGACTTCCTAAATCGCCATCGATTTTTCCCACTTACAATAAAAAAAAAGAGTGCATTAGATTGCATGCGTCGCAGTAGATTCATTGCAAACTATACTCAATTTATTTTAATGAGGCGCATTTGCACCGACTCCCAGCGGTGCCCTTTTAGCTCGGAAAAGTTTCCTGATCGCTGATTGGTTAGAATTATATTGTCCAACCAATCAGCGATCAGGAAACTTTTCCGAGCTAAAAGGGCACCGCTGCGAGTCGGTGCAAATATGCCTCGCTAAAAAAAAATGACTATAGAAGGGCACTCAGTACAGAGCAGACTTCCGCCTTTGTAGTTTATTTCTCGACCTTTTGCTCGACCTTGACCACTGACCTTAACATGTATTAATTGACGTTGATTTTCATACACTGTAATATGAACCAAGTTTAGAGTCTCTGTGACAATGATGTCCAAACTTATGCCTGATTAGGCGATATGAACCTTGACCTTTGAACTTCCAAAATTGAATCATTTCCAGCTTTTTGCATATCAGTATAAAATTACTGAGAGTTACATTACTTTACGATTAAAATAGTGGCCATATGGTTGATGACTGGACGTGACCTTTTATTCGACCTTAACCTTGAACTCAACCTTGACATTAACATGTATTAAGTGGCGTGGATTTTCATACACTCTAATATGAACCAAGTTTGAAGTCTCTGTAACAAGGATGTGCAAACTTATGGGTAATTACGTGATATGGACGATTTGCTCGGCGGGGCCTTGACATTTGACTTTCAACATTAAATCATTTTCATCTCCTTACAAAAGAGTTTAAAATCCCTGCAAGTTTCATTACTTTACAATTAAAATTGTAGCTGTATGGTTCATGACCAGAATTGGACCTTCTGTTTCATCTTAACCTTGGACTCAACCTTGACCTTCGACCTTAACATGTATTGAATGGCATGGATTTTCATATATTCAAATTATTATTATTATTATTATTATTACTATTATCACTTGCTAAGCTACAACCCTAGTTGGAAGAGCAGGATGCTATAAGCCATAGGGCTCCAACAAGGAAAATAGCCCATTGAGGAAAAGAAATAAGGAAACAAAATAAAAGAGAAGTTTAAGAACAATAATGACGTTAAAATAAATCTTTCATATATAAACTATATAACCGTCAAGATAACAAGAGGATAAAAACTTAGAAATAAAAAGAGGAAGAGAAACAAAATAGAATAGTGTGCCCGAGTGTACCCTAATGCAAATAAATCTCTAACCCAAGACAGTGGAAGCCCATGATACTACAGAGGCTATGCCATTACCCAAGACTAGAGAACAAAGTTTGATATTAGAGTGTCACTCTAGAAGAGCTGCTTGCCATAGATAAAGTCTCTTCTTCACTCTCCAACAGGAAAGTGGCCACTGAACAATTACATCGCAGTAAAATAGTCAACCTCTTCAGAGAAGAAGAATTGTTTGGTAATTTCAGTGGTGTTAAGGGTATGAGGTTAGAGAAGAATGTGAAAAGAATAGGCCAGACTGTTCTAGGTATGTGTTGGCAAAGAGGAAATGACCCATAACCAGAGAGAGAGAGAGAGAGAGAGAGAGAGAGAGAGAGAGAGAGAGATCCAATGTAGTAC
>NC_090727.1:194508641-194511141 GCF_036898095.1 Palaemon carinicauda
TCTGGTACAACTCAGGAACGTAAATGGTGGTGTACTCTTAAATCTGCAATATTTGCTGTAGATGCAACAGTTCCTCCTTTACTTAAACCAGATGGCTCAGTCACTCACTGTGCAAAGGAAAAGGCAACCCTATTGGCTGATGTTTTTGACAGTAAACAGAGTAATGAAAAACTTGAACTTCCTCATTCCTGTTTTCCTGAGGCTAAACTAACTAGTTAAGCTTTTCGATCTCGTGAGATTAAAGCTCTGTTGATGGACCTTGATGCTTATGGAGGTGTAGACCCAAATGGTATTTTTCCTTTGTTTTTTATAAAGACAGCAGATTTCTTAGATCCAAAGTTATCTGTTATTTTGCGCACGTTAGCAATAAGAGGAGCTTTTAGCACTCTTTGGAGAATTGGTAATGTTACTCCTCTATGTAAATGTGTTTGTGGTAGCTCAAGTCCCACTGATTACCGCCCAATTTCCATAACTCCCATATTATCTAAAGTTTTTGAACGTCTTCGGGAAAATAGTCTTAATAGGTTTGCTGAAGGTAATCATCTACTCCCTAGTTTGCAATTTGGTTTTCGTAAAGGCCTTGGAGCATCTAATGCCCTTCTTACAATCTCCTCCAATGCTGTACAGAAATCCCTTCATTGTGGTCAGGAAGTTCGTATGATTGGCCTTGATTTTAGTGCTGCCTTTGACCGTGTTAATCATGAGGCCCTTGTTTTCAAACTCAAACAGTTGGGAGTGGGTGGGTCGTTTCTTAGTATTATTATTGATTTTTTAAGTAATAGATTTCAAAGAGTTGTTGATGGGCACCATAGTGAGTATAGGAATGTGATATCCGGCGTTCCACAGGGTAGTGTTCTTGGCCCATTACTTTTCATACTATATACGCATGACATGTGGTTTGGCCTAGAAAACAAGCTTGTTGCATATGCAGATGATGCTCCTCTCTTTGCATCAATTCCATCCCCTGAATGTAGATCTAGGGTTGCTTAATCCCTTAATAGAGATTTAGCTGAAATTAGTGCAGGGTGCAAATTATGGGGTATGAAGTTGAATCTTAACAAAACCCAAAGTATGATTGTAAGTAGGTCAAGGACGGTGGCTCCTCAACATCCGGATCTCAGTATTGATAATGTTTCTTTAAATTTGTATGACACTTTTAAAATTTTAGGTGTGATTCTCGAAAACAAATTTACTTTTGAGAAACACATTAGGTCTGTATCTTCTGCAATTGCACAACAAATTGGTTTATTGAGAAATTCTTACAAGATTTTCGGTGATCATTCTGTCTTGAAGAAGTGTTTTAATTCTTTCATTCTACCTTGTTTTGAGTATTGTTCTCCTGTCTGGTGTTCAGCTGCTGATTCTCAACTTAATTGGATGCACAAAAACTTACGGTCTATTAAATTTCTTATTTTTGATCTAGTTATTAATCTTTGGCACCGTCGTTCAATTAGTTCATTATGCATGTTGCATAAGATTTTTCATAACTCTGACCATCCTTTACATTCAGATCTCCCTGGACAATTCTATCCTGTTCCTAATACTAGGCAGGCAGTTAATTCTAATAGCCAGGCCTTCTCCATCATGAAGCTCAATACTACGCAGTATTCCAGAAGTTTTATTCCAGCTGTTACCAAGTTGTGGGATGATCTTCCTAATAGGGTAGTTGAATTAGTAGAACTTTAAAAGTTCAAAGTTGGAGCAAATTTTTTTATGTTGACTAGGGTGACATGAGTCTTTTTATAGTTTATATATGACATATATGTTTTTGACGTTGTTAATAGTTTATATAGGACATATCTGTTTTGACGTTGTTACTGTTTTTAGAATGATATATTGTTAATTTATTCTCACCATTTATTTATTTCCTTATTTCCTTTCCTCACTGGGCTATTTTTCCCTGTTGGAGCCCTTGGGCTTATAGCATCTAGCTTTTCCAACTAGGGTTTTAGCTTGGCTAGTAATAATAATGATAATATATATATATATATATATATATATATATATATATATATATGTATATATACATATATATATATAAATGTACACAAATATATACTTATGTATATACATATATATACATGCATATACATATATATATATATATATATATATATATATATATATATATATATATATATATATATATATATATATATGTGTGTGTGTGTGTGTGTATACATATTTATATACATATATATACACATGCAGACATACATTTATATATATATATATATATATATATATATGAAAATATATATACATATATATACATATATATATATGCATACGAATATATATATATATATATATATATATATATATATATATATATATATATGCATATATATACATATATACATCTATATATATATATATATATATATATATATATATATATGTATATATATATATATATATATATATATATATATATATGTGTGTGTGTGTGTGTGTGTGTGTGTGTTTGTGTTACTTATAACTGTAATCGAGGAGTTTA
>NC_090727.1:194518641-194521141 GCF_036898095.1 Palaemon carinicauda
TATATATATATATATATATATATATATATATATATATATATATACATAAAAAAGTCTTTACAAATTCTCTTGCCTTTTATGCCTTTAATAGATTTCTTAATTAACTTAATTGGAGATTATATATGCATTACCATGAGATGCAAATTGTTTTTGAAAACATATGCTGGTTTGTCATATATTCCTCAAAGTTAAGGTACCTTTCAAAAACGTCTCTGGTATGTTGAGCTGGTTTACTAGAGTTTGAAACCCCATTAAGCTCGATAGTTTCATGCAGTGTGACGCTACCTCACCATCCTTATGACTAGGGATGAGTGTTCTGGGGAATCTATAGGCCTACCTGTTGAGTCATCATTAGCCATTGCCTTGCCCACCGTGATCGCAATCAGTGTAAAGATAAGGCTTGAGTGCTGATCATATGTATATATGGCTAGTCTCTTGGACAAGCCCGTGCAACCTCCGGCCCTTATGACTTTTCAGTGGGGCTCGACCCGGCAGAAAAGAATATTGTACATTGCGGCCCAACGGAGCCAACTGCCAAGCTGAAAATTTTCTAATGATTAATTACTCAAATTCCTAACATGCCGTTGAGAGAGAGAGAGAGAGAGAGAGAGAGAGAGAGAGAGAGAGAGAGAGAGAGAGAGAGAGAGAGAGACATAAAAACAATGGTCTGGTAGGATTGTTGAAGGGTAGAATGGAGTCTTAAAGTATTAATTCGTCTTCACTTAATGTCCTGCACTTTATTATACACCAGGAAGCTTTGTGTGCAAAGGCAATAAGTGTTCCACTTGTAATCAATGTCCTTGTGAAAGCAGTATATTTCGTTATGTCAAAAGGTCTGAATAATCGCCATTTCAAAGGAATAATGGCAGATTTTGAAGCAAAATACTATGATGTGAAGTAGTTAATTAGTTTTGTGAAGTTAGGCTGCTAGGTAAGACAGGAATACTACAAAGAGCATATGGACTTTTGAATTAAATTGTGTTCGTAGACATGAAAGGTTACTCTACCCTTGAAATGAATGATGGTGGATGGAATTGTGACTTAGATTTATAGTAGATATAACAGAATATCTCAGTACCCTGATTGTTATACTTCAATATCAACTTATTAATGACCTGTTCTCCATGCTAAAAGGGTTTCAGACCAAGTTATGGTTATGGGAATCGCAGAGCACGGCTCACTTTCAAACATTAGACAATATGCAATAAGTTCGCAGCTCTACGGGAAGAATTTTCAATGAGATTCCATGACCTTAGAAAACAATCGATATCTATTGAACATTTTGTTTCCCCATTTCATATGAATGTGGAAACTATTCCAGAGGATATACAAATGGAAACAATTGAACTGCAATATAATGATGAACTAGGAAATAAATGTGGTGGTAGCTCCGTATATCAGTTCTATAAACAACATTTATCAAACACAAAATATCCCAAACTATCTGGTCCTGCAAGGAAGATGGTGGCAGTGTTTGATAGCAAGTATTTACGTGAACTGCTCCTTTCAAAACTGAACCAGGTTAAGAATAAATTTCGGTCCTCACTAAATGATGAACACTTAGAAAGCACCTTAGGTATTGCCACGTCAGCCATTCAGCGTGATATTAACCAGTTGGTCCAACAAATACAAAGTCACCCATCCATATAGATTAGGTTTTCATTTCGTTGCATAAAGGTTAGCATATTCTTAGAATTTGAAGTACTCAGTTATCTTTATACGCGTATTACAACCAATCTGATAATAATTATGCCCTGAGATATATCGTTATATAAAATTCAGATAAATAGCACAGCCAGAAATCAACAGTATTTTTGTTTAGGATTGGAATCTTAGTTTTTTAAATAATTTGCTTGACATGAGTTAAAAGAGGATTTTATTTTGCCATATATTATATATTACATTCACATGTCATGTGAAGCCATTTGTTACTACATAATGTTTTCCATTAGTTGAAAACAATTGTTGTCGGGTTTTTATTGAGGCCGTCTTCTTAACGCCCCTATGTCTTGGGTAGTTCCATAGCCTCTCTAGGCTACTATGGTCTTCCACTGTCTTGGGATAGAGTTCTCTCTTGGTTGAGGGTACACTCGGGCACACTATTCTATCTTATTTTTCTTCCTCTTTTTTTAATTCATACAGTTTATGTATGAAAGATTTATTTTAATGTTATTATTCTTAAAATATTTTAATTACTCATTACTTCTATCTTAGTTTATTTATTTCCTTATTTCATTTCCTCACTGGGCTATTTTTTCCTATTGGAGCCTTTGGACTTTTAGCATCCGGCTTTTCCAACTATGGTTGTAGCTTGGCGAGTAATAATAATAATGATGATGATGATAATGATAATAATGTTTGGCGCTACATAACATAAGATTCTTGAGGAATGGCCCATCTTTTAAAAATGTTGCACACCTCTGCTCTAGGACATTGTCAATATCCATAGCTACTCATTCACGAAAGACCTTAAAGCATTAGATTTAGTAATGGTGTAGAT
>NC_090727.1:194536141-194538641 GCF_036898095.1 Palaemon carinicauda
ATTTATTTATTTATGTGCATATATGTATATATATATATTTATTTATGTGCATATATATATATATATATATATATATATATATATATATATATATATTTATGTGCATATATGTGTATATATATATATATAATATATGAATATATATGAATATATATACACATATATATATATATATATATATATATATATATATATATATTTATTCATATATGTATATATATATATATATATATATATATATATATATATATATATATATATATATATATATATATATAAATATTCATTCATATATACATATATGTATATATTTATTCATATATATATATATATATATATATATATATATATACATATATATATATATATATATATATATGTGTGTGTGTGTATATATTTATATATATATATATATATATATATATATATATATATAAATTTATTATATACATATATATATATAAATATATATATATATATATATATATATATATATATATCTAGAGTTTCATGAGGAAGAAAATTTTCTAAAATCATTTTTTATTACCAATGGGTTCCCTCTGAACCTCTATTATAATCAAGTCAAGAAGTTTTTAGATAAAATTTACAGTCAAAATTTAACAATTCAAACAGTCAGTAAGAAAAAGTTATATGTGTCCTTTCCGTACTATGGTTATGTTTCGGAGAGACCAAGAACAGAGGTTATGAGTGTTGTGGGGAAATGTTATCCCCACATAGATTCAAAACTAATTTTTACTAACAAGTTCTCAGTTGCCTCACTGTTTAAATATAAGAAGAGTCTACCTACTCCCTTGTGTTCCGGTGTCATATACACTTTTCAATGTGCACTCTGTAATGAGTGCTACACTGGAAGCACATCTAGACAGCTTCAGTGTAGGATTTCGGAGCACATGGGGAGATTGGTACTAACCAATATACCGTTAAGTAAGAAACCAATTTCAGCTATTTATGACCACGCATTCAAATCTGGTCATGCCATTTCTAAGGAAATTTTCAAAATTACGGACAGACATAGTAACGTCAGCCAGCTGAGAATCTTGAAGTCTTTATACATTTTTAAGACAAAACCCAGCTTGAATGAGGGCTTACCTGTTCAGTTACCGGTGACCCATTGATCCGTTTTGTCTGTGGGTTGCTGGTCTGGATGGGTGGTCATCATCTCCTGCGGGTGACTAGGTATATTAGTTATCAAGTCTTTTATATAGTTGTGTGTAATAAGTCTTTTTTTAAGATTTTATGTTCCTTGATTGGTTGATTTTAGAGCTAGTTGATCAGTTCATGAAAGTGTATCTTCCTAACTATGTACTTAGGATGATTTTATTAATTTTATTAATTCTACATATGATAATTGCAGATAGGCTGAAGATGACATAAGTTATGTCGAAAGCTCCAGAATAAAGATGATAGCAGCATTGACTATTTTATTCCTACTTAAATTGCGATTCCCAAGAGGAACCCATCTATCAACTATAATTTTAACAAGATATGGCTGTCAAGGACTGCAACTATTCAGAAAACTGGAAAAAACTGCAATTAGATTAAGGAAGAATGAAGCAGACTTAAAATTTTTAAAAACATGTAAAAGCTATGAAATCTTACCCAAATTTTTTATATTTTAATCTGTATAAACGAAATTTACTTAATTCTAAACTGTACCGAAAATGGCAATTTAAACTTCTGACCATAGAAATCAATCATAAAGGAAAAAACAAGACTAGATACTGAGTTAAACACTACTGTAAGTTTTTTAGATTATTATTATTTTAAATCTTATATCTCTAAAAATGTTTGTAATGTTAATACTAAGACTATAAAAACCCACGAAAAGAAACTAAAATTTTTAGGTATAACAAACTCTCTAGATTCACTTGACCCTAATAAAGTTATTTTTAATCACTCCAGTCGAAAAGTATCACCTAAGGAAGAAGGACTACTAGCATATGGATTGAATTTTAAACTGCCTCATTTTCGCATAAATTTTTATAGACATTTTTTAGCATTTGAAAATTTGTATTCGTACCTTGACAAGGAGGTTCCACATGGCGACCATGGATGTGGCTTTAAACAAGCCATAGAAGACATTGCATACAGAACTTTCTATAATTTCAAACCACACAAAGTTTTTTCCCCCATTTTTTCTAAGAAGGATATTGAAAACTTGAGAAATCTAGGTAAAGACCCAACTATAATCATAAGTAAACCAGATAAAGGTCATGGGATTGTAATACTGGATAAAGCTGATTATGTACGGAAAATGGAAGATATTTTAAATGATAGGTCTAAGTTCAGAGAGTTGGTGTCAGAGGACCCCTTAATTCGAACTTTAAATATGGAGAATAAAATTAACTACAGGGTTCGTAAGTGGAAGAAGGATGGCATATTGTCAGACGAAACACCTTCAGCAATAATGGCAACAGGAACACAACCTGGTATTATGTATGGTGCCCCAAAGATTCACAAAAGAGGTATTCCTCTGAGA
>NC_090727.1:194556141-194558641 GCF_036898095.1 Palaemon carinicauda
CACTCATAACTGGCTCAAAAACAATGGCCAACGGATCCCGTCTATCAGAAGAGTAAGATTTCAACCTGTTTATGTGGAAAATTTTACATTTACGACTAGTTCCAGGGGCTTCAACTTCACAATTGACCTCTGACAACTTTCTCAACACCTTCCAGGGGCCCTTGTACCTGGGTTCAAGGATGTTGTCTGGATCTGTGCTTAAAACTAATACTAAGTCCCCGGACTCAAATGAGCGTACCCTACACTTCTGATCAAATTTGGTTTTCATTGTAGCTTGGGAAGCAGACAAATTATCTTTGGCATACTTCCAAGCTACGGCTAACTTGGACTTAAGTTCACTAACAACT
The DNA here is from genome assembly GCF_036898095.1 of Palaemon carinicauda. Classification (NCBI taxonomy): domain Eukaryota; kingdom Metazoa; phylum Arthropoda; class Malacostraca; order Decapoda; family Palaemonidae; genus Palaemon; species Palaemon carinicauda. The sequence goes on from NC_090727.1 coordinate 194,556,489, forward strand.
TCTCCCACCGTACGCTCTCCTCTCTGATTTACTTCGAGCAATTCATGGAAGATTTCCAAAGGTCCTCGAACCTTGTGCCCAAATATTAATTCAAAGGGAGCAACGCCAGTAGAAGAATTGGGAAAATTCCTTATGGCAAAGAGAGCAAAGGGAAGCCCTTTATCCCAATCCTCTCCTTGCTCATAACAATATTTTTTTAATATACACTTAAGGGTCTGGTGAAATCTTTCCACCACACCCTGACTCTCAGGATGGTAGGGTACACTGGTAATGCTGAATGGCCAGTTCAGCACACTTACTCTTAAATACCCTGCTTGTAAAATTCGAGCCGCAATCTGACTGAATTTTACGAGGCAGTCCATACCTGGAGAAAAACTCCACTAATTTGTCAAAACACAGCTTTTGAGGTTATTTTCTTCATTGGAAAGGCCTCAGGAAAACGTGATGCTCTATCCATTATGGTCAGGAGATGCGTAAACCCTAACTTCGTCCTAGGCAGAGGTCCTACCACATCAATTACCAATTCTGCAAAGGGTTCTCCAATGGAAGGAATTGGGTTAAGAGGAGCCTTGGGAATAGGTTGATTGGGTTTACCCATCACCTGACACACTTCACAAGTTCTTACAAATTTCTTCACCGAAGACTTCATTCCTGGCCACCAAAAACATTTACTCAACCTACAAAAAGTTTTACTTAAGCCTAAGTGGCCAGAAAAGGAGTCCTCATGTGCAAGGCTTAACACAGCCTCCCTAAACTTGGTAGGTACGACAATTTGTCTTAAACAAGAAGTCACATTTAGTTGATGAGTTGGGGGACGACTGACCCTATACAACAATCCTTTCAAAACCACAAACCTGGGCCTGGTCAAATCGTCAGTATTACCTAACTCAAATGAAAATTCATCTTTTTGAGCCTGTATGAAAGAGAGACGGTCACAATCGGATTTCAATAATTTAAACACTCCAAAACTAGAACTACTGCTACTACTACTACCTTCTACTAGCCCGGGCTTCTCTACCTCTACTTCTAAATTACTTAAGTCTAGGTCATCATCATTATCAGCTTCTGCTGCACGCTTAGCAGAGGCTCGAGTAGTTATTGCCACAGGGCAAACCGTGACCGAAACAATAGGAAATAATTCCTGCCCCTCTGCACTCAACATATCATTCCCAAGGATTCCGTCTATTCCTGGTATCGGCAGGCTCTCAACTACCGCCAGCTCAGTAACCTTGTGATACCCTGGGAAGGACAGCTCCACCCTTACTAAAGGAGCAGATACCACCGTATCGGGAAATCCTCCCAGGACCACGTATTCTCCAGTATAGGGAACTAAGTTAGACAAGGACCCTGCCAACACCAAAGATCTAGCGGATCCTGTGTCCCTCAAGAACTTAACATTAAGTGTAGAGGTTTCAGATTTCAATTTTCCGGGGTAGACATATTTGTTAAATGGTCATAAATTACCAGTGGACTCACACAATACAGGTTTTACTTTACCTACATCTGGTTCACTAACAACCTGGGGATCAACAGTTTTACCATTCTTACTCTCTGAAATAGAATTATTTGAAATTAGTGAGATTGGCGTAGGCTGATTAACATTATTTTTACTCTTATTTTGATTCTTTTGTAGGTAACGGCTCCTGGCTCTACATTCAGCTTGTCGATGCCCTGGCTTATTACACCAAAAGCAATTACCTCTAATTTGATTAGTTTTACCCGAATTGCCACTGTTAGAAAAAACCAGAGTGTGCCCACCACTCAAGTCCTTTCTGAAGCCACTACCAACATGATTACTCATGCTACTATTTGGGGTACTAGATTGGTTTTTAAAGGGATTATTCGACTTAGAAGACAAATTACTATTATTATTAGGGTATGAGGACGAGAAGTTACCTGACCCAGCCCGATGGGTCAGGACAAACTCATCAGCTACCTGAGCTGCCTTGGACAAAGTTAAAATTTTAGTGTCCTCCAGATGAACCATCAATTCTTTACTACACACCTTCTTAAACTCCTCCAGTACCATCAGTTCCCTCAAGGAAGAGAAGGAAGCAACTTGACGACTTTTCAACCAGTTGTCAAACTGCTCCTCCTTGAGACGAGCGTACTCAACATAAGACATAGAATTGGGCTTGCCAGTTGTTCGGAAT
>NC_090727.1:194571141-194573641 GCF_036898095.1 Palaemon carinicauda
CTTCCCGTGATGTGGAAGGCAAATGCAAAAGCCTGGGTAACGAGGCAACTGTTCATTGATTGGGTGAATGTCTGCTTCGGTCCGACTGTCCGAAAATATTTGGAAGAAAAGCGCCTCCCTATGAAATGTCTGCTGGTGTTGGACAATGCTCCAGCTCACCCTCCTGGCCTCGAGGAATATCTTCTGGCCGAGTATTCTTTCATAAAGGTCCTGTATCTACCGCCTAACACCACCCCTCTCCTCCAGCCCATGGACCAGCAAGTTATTTCTAATTTTAAAAAATTGTACATGAAGCATCTCTTCAAGAGATGTTTCCAAGTCACAGAGAGTACAAACCTCACTCTGCGTGAATTTTGGAAAGATCACTTCAACATCGTGATATGCCTCAAACTCATCGATCTCGCTTGGCAGGAAGTTTCGAGGCGTACCCTAAACTCATCTTGGAGGAAGCTGTGGCCTGATACTGTCTCTGCACGAGACTTCGAGGGGTTCGGGAAGCCTGGAGGAGAAGCCGAGATCGTTGACGATCCTGAACCAATTCAGCAGTCTGAGGTGGCTGACATCGTACATCTTGGTACGTCCATGGGGCTGGAAGTTAGCGCGGAAGATATCGATGAACTTATCGAGGAGCACCACGAAGAGTTGACGACGGACGACTTGAAGGAGTTGGAGACGATGCAAGTGAGTGATTTTCAAGAGCAGCTCTCTAGCGGTGATGAGGAGGATGTTGCACCTTTGAAAACGGCAGACATCAAGGAAATTCTTGCATGTTTCCATAAAATGGCAGACTACGTCGAAAAGGAACATCCAGAAAAAGTTTATACCAACCGTGCGCTTCAACACTGCAATGACGTTTGCCTATCGGACATCGTCTCAATCAAAAGGTAAGTTTCAACTTTTTTGTTACACTAATTAACTGTAACCATTTTTTCAGAGTGTACAGGTATCAATCATTAATTTAGGTGTACGTACAGGTAACAATACACCTTCACTGATCTAAATGCTTTACGTACTCCAAAATAAAACCATTGTACTCTAGTCTTGGGTAGTGCCATAGCCTCTGTACCATGGTCTTCCACTGTCTTGGGTTAGAGTTCTCTTGCTTGAGAGTACACTCGGGCACACTGTTCAATCTTATTTCTTTTCCTCTTGTTTTTTAAAGTTTTTATAGTTTATGTAGGATATATTTATTTTAATGTTTTTACGCTTCTTAAAATATTCAATTTGTCCTTGTTTCCTTTCCTCACTAAGCTATTTTCCCTGTAGGAGCCCCTGGGCTTATAGCATCCTGCTTCTCCAACTAAGGTTGTAGCTTAGCAAGTAATAATAATAATAATAATAATAATAATAATAATAATAATAAAAAAAAAAAATAATAATAATAATAATAATAATAATAATAATAATAATAATAATAATAATAATAATAATAATAATAATAATAATAATAATAATAGTAGTAGCTATGGTAAGCAGCTCTTCTGCGAGAAGGACACTCCAAAATCAAACCATTCTTCTTTAGTCCTGGGTAGTGCTATAGCTGAATTCATTGAGAGCAGTATAATAAGAGTGAAATAATGCCTAAAGACTGGGAGGAGAGTCTAATGGTATCTCCATTTAAGAAGAAAGGCGACATCCTGGAATGCAGTGACTAGGGGGAAATTGAATCAACAGAGCATGGTCTGAAAGTGTTAGAGAAGGTGCTAGATGAGAGATTGAGAGAGATTGTATAGATTTCGAAACTGCATTATAGATTCATTAGGGAGAGAGGGACTGTGGATGCCCTCTATAGTAAGGCAGTTACAAAAAAAAAAATTGACTAGAGGGGAACTCGAAGCTCTGCTGTGCTTTTGTCGATTTAGTGAAGGGTTATGACAGGATACCAAGAGAAATTATGTTTAAAAAGAAGGAAAAAAGTAATAACAATTGTTGGAGAAACAGAAACCTTTGAAGTTAGTGTTGGATTACATCAGGGGTCAACATTAAGCCCGTTTTTACTTGTGTTGGTCTTGTATGTATCAGAAATGAAGGGTTGTGGGAGTTGCAATATGCAGATGATTTGGTGACTACTGTTGAAAATGAGGAAGAATTATAGAGAAAAATGGTAAAGTGATAAAAGCCTTGGTAAAGGGGTAGTTCGAGGGTAAATTAGGATAAGTCTGGAGCTATGGTTAGCAACAAGGAAAGCAGGGCAGGATAGCCCTACATGAAAGTAGAGGAACCGTTATAAAACAGGTAGAACAATTCAGATACTTGGAGTCTACTATAAATCAGGAGGGAGGATGTTAAGCTGAAGTAGAGCATAGGATAAAAGCAGTATTGGGAAAGTGGAGGGAGGTAGCAGTGGTGCGTGATAGGAAAATGCTAATCAAGGTAACAGTCAAGATTTAAAACACAGTGATAAGACCTGTGTTAATATATGGATCAGAAACTTGTGCTTTAAGATGAAAAGAGGAATCCAAGCTTGAGAGAACATAGATGAGAATGCTAAGTTGGATTA
>NC_090727.1:194591141-194592236 GCF_036898095.1 Palaemon carinicauda
TTTTGTTATCCTTAAGAATGAATAATGTCCTATTATTTTAATTCTTTATTGCTTCATATATCCACATTTTTTCAATTATATTGTGTGAATATATAATCACTCTTAATTGAAAATAAAAATCTGTTATAAATGCCTTCTCTGCATCAAATTTTCATGAACGGGCTTTTTTACCAATCAAAAAAAATATATTTGTTTTATCAACTCAGATTAAAAGCCAAACGATTTTGATTTATTTGTTGTTAGTACAATGTTCTCGGTCGCTGAATAAATTTTTTATGATATGATGAGCAGCTAATTTCTGACCAAAAAAATATATTTGATTCTCTCTCTTCTCTCTCTCTCTCTCTCTCTCTCTCTCTCCTCTCTCTCTCTCTCTCGTCTCTCTCTCTCTCTCTCTCTCTCTCTCTCAAGCTTTAGCTTTAACTGATACGTACACTAAATCTTTAGTTATTGATTAGTCATATCAGAAAATGTAATCTTTCAAAAGGAGGGAATATTTGGTACCACTCGTTCGTAAAATACCCTTTGCACTTGATATATCCTCTCATATTTTTCCTCAACCCACCATCACTTTTACGGACTTTAGCTGAAATATTATAACCCTCTGTATGTTAGTTCTGCTACGCAGGATATTTCCGTGCAATTTACCGTGACTGGGATGGCTGGGTGCCTGGCATGTCATTTCCCATTTCATGGAAGGAGGGAAAATAATTGATTATGACGTGACGGGTGGCCATCAGATATTAAAGTTGAATATAATCAGCGGAAGAATGAGACTCGAAAATGAATGCGTAGAGCCATGTGGTGCTCCCCTTCGCTTGAAATCGAGATGAGAGGAGTCTAATATTCAGAAAATAGGATTGCAATTCTTATGATTCGGTGAATATTTTGATTACTTTTGTGCTTTATCAAGAAGAGGAAAGGTGGCTGTGAGATGGGGAATTAGGAGAAGAATTTCTCGATCTTTCCGCATATTTGTAACTTTAATATTGCTCTGTTTTAGGATTCCATCTGATCTTAAAACCCTGAGTGTACTTTCAAGAATACTAACCAGGACATGGAAAAGATTGATTATAATGTAAAGTAACATAATCG
>NC_090727.1:194592736-194602736 GCF_036898095.1 Palaemon carinicauda
AATCGTCATACAATGTTAAATAACGGTGTATTTTATGTAATATATTGAAATGCATTGAAAATGTCAAAACACTATGGTCACAAAACTGGAAGGATTTAATTTGTCAATATATGACTGTACAATTGTGTACCACTTAATAAAAATTGTAAGAACTTGAAGATAACAATATAAAGAAAGTAGAATCATATGATAAGCTATCCATGAATTAAAAGTACGGTTCTGTGTTCATTCATAAGATAAAAGTATATTATTTGAATTTTATCATATATCTAATTAGAAAATAGAAGTCCACCTACACCTTCGCATTTTCCAAACGTTGATCTCTTTCATAAGAAGTAAAATAAAGGAGAAAAAAATTAGAAATTCCAAACGGTGCACTGCCTGAGAAGCCCTTCCTTCCTTCCCTATCCCCTCAGACTCCAGAGGCAGCTGGGTGCTGAGTCAGCATATCCGCTGTAGAAGACCCCAATGTAAATACCAGCTTACCTCAATCGCCTTAGAAGCTAATCTTTTTTTTTTTTTTTTTTCTGGATGGAAGTCGGGATGGAGGAGGAGGAAGAAGAGGAGGAAGAGGAAGAGGAAGCGGAGTTTAGGCGCCTCCATTTCGTTTGCTATCCGACCCCATGAATATCAGAATCAATAAGGGGGGCCGAATTCCAGGCGATATTCGCGCTAGTTGCTGACAGAGGCTCTTTTCGACGGTTCACCTGAAGGACCTCACTCTTGTCATTCCAGCCAGTCCGGCATTCATTTGGCTCTTTTCTTTGCTGGAATAATAGAGACTTGTTAGGAAGACGAGAGAAAAGAAGAAGCGGTAGAGGAGGAGGAGGAGGAGGAGGAGGAAGATGTGAGGACCTCTAAACGCCAATTGAAAACACAATGGAAGTTCCTCCGGAGATCGCCTCAATTACAACCTGCCTTTTTCCGCGCACGCCCGCGAGACCCTTCCAAAATGCTAAGAGAATATAGGATCATCGTGTGTAATTTAACAAGAGCTCTAGTGAGGAAAAATACAAAAGTTATTCTCATACTTTTTGGCTTCAAGCATATCAAGACTTTTATTTGATAAGTCACTATTTTTCGTTTGTTTCTCGGGCAGCTTTACAAAATTAGTTTCTGAATATTTAGTTCGACCTGTTTTTCCCGTAATTTTCGTTATGAATCCTGAATAAGCATTAAAAAATAATCTAGTATTTAAACACAAATAAGAGAAGTAGATACATCGCTCTGAAGACTCTCTCTCTCTCTCTCTCTCTCTCTCTCTCTCTCTCTCTCTCTCTCTCTCCTCTCTCTCTCTCTCTCTCTCTCTCTCTCTCTCTCTCATAAACTCACATGTATATATATATATATATATATATATATATATATATATATATATATATATATATATATATATATATATATATATATATATATATATATACATGTGTATATATATATATATATATATATATATATATATATATTTATATATATATATACACATGTATATATATATATATATATATATATATATATATATATATATATATATATATATTTATATATATATATATATATATATATATATATATATATATATGTATATATATATATATATATATATATATATATATATATATATATATATTAGTGTGCTACTGTAGTTAACACACATTTGGGTTCTCTTCAAATGTCATCTTTAATGTGTTATAGATTAGAGTTGGTATGTTACATCTTCAAGTAGTCTAAGTAAGTTAACTTTCAAATGGTTTATTCTTTAAGAACAGTGTTAACATCTCCATCACAGGGGTATAGCTGGTTTGGTCGGATGACCATTCCGTATGACATCGTAAAGTAAAATTGATAAAAATATCTATTTTCATACTAAAGTCTCCTCAGTTATCTCAGCATTTATGTATTTATAGTAAACACAACATTTATGACGGAAGATACTTGTTCCGTTCTCACAGACAACTTCTTTCTCACGGGACTTGATTGTGTTTACTCTTCATGAAAAATGTTACATTGCTGAGGTTTGGCAATTGCATCCTGCTTAGAATATGACTATGGCAGTTCTCACACTTCTCTTACTTCCACAATGACCTGTAGGTCATGTGTTTTAAACAAGTAATATTTAATATATTACATTAGTTCAGTCAGCTACCTAAATTTTGACAATTTAACAATACGTCAAAATATGTTTACTAGGAGTGTGACTGGATGTATATATATATATATTATTTTTTTTTTAACTTTAGCCATAAGCAAATGAGGACGAATGTTGAAATATGTACATTAAAAAAAATAATAATAATGCATACTTAACAAATATTGCCAAAACAAAGAAAAATGTATGATAAACTCAGATCACATATATGGTACATTGCTAGCAAACGATTATATGGTACCAAAAAGAAATACTGATATACATATGATTCGGTAACTTTGTTAAAGAATAGTTGATACCTTTGTCAAAAACATAGATTATTATAATACGGTAACTAATAAAAATATTTGTTACCTTGGTAAAGATACAATTTTAATGCACAAATACGAATTCCTGGTACGTACACGTACCACGGTTTCGTACAAACACACACACACACACACACACACACACACATATATATATATATATATATATATATATATATATATATATATATATATATATATATATATATATATATATAGGTCTTATATATTTTATTAGATGCCTATAGATTCTGTTTTTTAACATTCAGGCTTATATATTTTATTAGATGCCGAAAAAATTATTTATTTTTTAAATGTTTTTAAATGTTTTTTAAATGTTTTTTAAAATACAAATGTTGTATAGTGTCTTCTATTACATATTACTAGCGTACTAACTGCTTTTCGTGCATAGCACTTTTCCAAAACAATATTACTCCTTTGAACGAATGAAGGGGCCAGTTTCAAACGCCTTTAAATTGAATTAAATAAGGAGTTTTATCTGGACATGGCAAAACGTTCTGTTTGATCTCAATACTGTTACTCTTTAACCTACGCCAAACAAGGATGTTAACGGCGATAAATATCATCACCGTAACACTTACTCCCGCCAGTAGTATGTAAAAGCAATGTTCTTCATAAGTCGGTGTCAGGTGGTCCATCTCGGTCAGTTTCATCAACCGCTTAATCACATGTGCATTGTATGGGAGAGGTAAAGATGGAATTGTTGTTGACCACGTGAAGTTCGCAAAGTAGGCTCGTTCTCTGATGATAGTCTTAATTCCATGCACTGTATAATTCGGGGACGTCCCAATACAACCATCTGCTGCAACGAAGATTTGGGAATAGAACGTGGATCCGTCCGGGCATGATACATTGAAGCCGGCCTTGTCGTATCGTATCCACGAGTCGTTGTTCAGTCTGCAATTGAACTTATTATTGTCAAAGGGATAAAGCCTATCCAGACAATTTTCATTTGTATGGGAGAGAGCACCGTCTAGCACTATACCTAACTCGCATGAATCCATTAAGTTTTTATGGAATTCAAATGAGTCAGCTGTACATATTTTTTTATCCATTGCATCTGAACAGTGAGTTAATTGATTTAAGTCTTTAATGAACGTATATGTTTCCTTGTCTGGGGAAATCAATACGTGTCCTGTCAAACTGGATATTACTGGATTTGAGTGATTCGTCATGAAAGTCGGAAATGGTGATATCCAGTAAGATTGCCAGGCATCGGAAGAATCAAAGGGAATTGTAATCATAATCCTGTGATTTTCAATGCTTACTGTAATTAGGCTGTAATAAAATTCTAACCTACGTGCATCTAACAAAGGAATATAACCTAATTTCTCCCGTCCGTTCTCCACAATTAACGTTAAGTCTCTTATTGGCAACAAATGGGGTGACAGTACACCTTTAGTCGCTAACGTGATAGCTTCCACATAGTCTTTTGATTTCTTAATGAAATGTGCAATTCTATTATTTATGTGGTCTATTTTTGAATCATAATACGTTAACGTTGCCAACAAATCCTGTACTTCCATAATATGATTGATATTACTAGAATGTTCATTTACCAGACCCATAATTTGATTGATTGAAGCTAACTGATTCCTTAATTCTGACATAATCAATTCATCTTCATAAGTCAAGAACTCAATTTTCTTATTTTGATTACTAATCTGAAGACGATTGGAAATTCCTAAACCTAAACTTGCAATAGAACCAAAGATGTTTAGTGCAGCAAAAATAAACGGGTTTCGTTTCTCAAGATTTTAATGTCCTACAGTCCACATCAAAAGGTCACGAGCCAAAGATTCTGCCTCGTAAGTCTTATTTTGCAAGTCGTCAGATAGCATCTCTGCAACTTTTAGTGTCGATGCAAGCGAACTCTCTGTATTAAAAGGAAAATGTCTTCTATGCAATTCTTTTAATGAGACAGCAAACCTTGAAATGGCGCTTTTTAAGCTAGTGACGTCATTCTCTGGGAAAAAAATTGCTTGCATACGCACTTCAACAACTATGTTACTTGATGTAATAAAAACGTCTTCTTGTCTTTCAACTGTAGTGCCATATTTAAAATCTATACTTTTAGTTTTAGAGCTCATCCCACATGAGAAAAATGTCTGAGCGAACAATATCACTCCCAACAACAAAAACTTCATCTTGGAAACCTGCAACGAGAAAAATATGTGTAATTACTCCTGTATTAAGAAGAAAAACTTTTAACATAAAAACATTAAATAAAAATCTTTCCCTCACTTCTTTCCCTCTTATTTTAATTTCTTATGTGAGCCAATGGTACGATTCTCTCATCCGTGGGTTAGGATACGTTTTGAACTCTAAACCTATTGGCCGTTAATGTTTCCAAAATGTTAAATGGGCCTTCAAACTTAGGTGTTAGTTTATAATTGAGTCCTTTACGTACATTTACCTGTATGTATACATTATCACCCAGAGTATATGTTTTAGTTGGCTTCGCTATTTTATCATGATTCCTTTTCATTATGATTTGTGATTCTTCTAAATTCTTTCGAAGGATATCAAAACGACTTTTGCTTGCATTTATACATTCTTTTAAAGGATTTGAGATTAGTTGTAGGTGTTAATACATGGAAAGGCGTTCTAACTGGGGTACCATACAATGCTTCGTGCGGTGACATTTTAATTGATATATGATATGAATGATTCAGAGTACTCAGTACCGTAGGTATTGCAATATCCCAGTTGGGGTCTGATCCCCCTAGTGTTACTCTTAATATATTTAAAACCTTCCTATTTGCTCTTTCCACTAGCCCATTTGACTCTGGGTGATATATCATGGTATTTATTTTCTTTATGCTAAGGAATTCACACAATGAGGTAAGAAAGTGATTATTAAATTCTCCACCTGAGTCTGAGATTATCATGTGTGGAATTCCATGTTTACAAATGTAACACTCGTAAAACTTCCTAGCGCATTCAAGCGCAGTTTTAGTTTTAAGCGCTATTAGTTCTGTATATCGAGTTAAAGCATCTATAATTACTAAGAGGTGCTTATTTCCTCTGTCTGACTCGTAAAATCCTGTTAATAAATCTAAATGTATCCTTTCAAAGGGTTGATTGGGCACGGGATAAGCCCCTAGGCTGACAGGTGTTTTTGTGTACCCTTTGTTTTCCTGACATGTGCGACAATTAGCTATATGTTTTTTTTTTATATCTGTAAGCATCGTATGCCAAGAAAACAATGAATTGGCTTTCTGTGACATTAATGAGAACCCCGGGTGTCCATGCAAGGAATTTCTATGCAACCAATTTAGGACAGTGGAAATAAGTGAGATTGGTACCACTACCTGGTCGTTAGTTACATGTGGTGTATTGCGGGTTTTCCTTGTCACGGTCCTACACAGAATATTGTCTTTGATTATATAATTCTGCTGCTTATACTTTATATATTCCTTTTCCTTATGATTTCCTTTCAAAGCATTTATAATTTTTTATAATTTCTGATCTTTTCTTTGCTCAGTCTGTAATAATTCAGCACTCCAGCCCAAATCTTCTTGTTCAGATATTGTTTTAACAATAGGCATGGATGTTGATATATCTATTAATTCAGCTAAAGGCTCCGTACAAGATGACACGGGGTTGCGTGATAATGCATCAGCAATGATATTTGCTTTCCCAGGTAAATACCCGATTCTCGCGCCAAAGTCTTGAATGATCAAATGCCACCGAGTTCGTTTGGGGCTGTGGCTGAAGCCTTTAAAGAAGTCGGTTAGTGGTTTATGATCAGTAAGAACCTTAACGGGATAACCGTATAATATGAACTTAAAATGCACTAGTGAATTAACAATAGCTAGCCCTTCCTTGTCTATTACTGCATACTTACTTTCGGAAGTTCTCAGTTTTCGAGAATAAAAAGCTATGGGGAAAAATGGTTTTTCATATTGCTGAAGCAATACCCCACCTACTCCTAAGTCTGAGACGTCTGTTGCAATGAAGAATTCCTTACCGAAGTCAGGAAATTTTAAGATAGGAGAACTACACAGTTCATCTTTCAAGATATTAAACGCCTGTTGATGCTGCTCAGACCATATGAAATCTACGCCCTTCTTCGTAAGATCAGTTCAGGGAGCGGCTATTATTGAATAATTGCGTATAAAACGCCTGTAATATCCACTACAACCCAGAAATTGCTGTATTCCCTTGACATTAGTAGGTATCGGAACGTTATGGATAGCCGACACCTTATCATGGACTACTTTAAGACCTTGACTTGACACCATAAAACCCAAATAGACTAATTCTGTTTTGAAAAATTCACACTTACTAATCTTTACCCTTAAGTTATGTTGTCTTAGTCTCTCTAGTACTAGTTCTAATTTACGTAGATGTTCTTCTAAGGTGTTGGAAAAGATTACAAGGTTGTCCATATAGGCATGCAATATATCCCCTAGCAAGTCTCCAAACACTATGTTAATCATTCTTGTAAATGTTATGGGAGCACAAAGTAAACCAAAAGGCATCCGTAAAAATTCATAATGTCCCCTGGCTGTGCTGAAGGCTGTGTATGGGATACTATTTTCTTCTAATGATATCTGGTGAAAGCCTTTAAGTATGTCCAAACTGGTAAAATATTTATTCTGACCTAACAAAGATAAAATATCGTCAGTACATGGCACTGGGAATCGATCAGGGATCGTCTCCTCGTTTAGGCGACGGAAGTCTACGCAGATACGCCATGTTCGATCTTTTTTCGGTACAACTTTTAATGGAAAATTATAAGGGCTGTTCGATTTCCTAATGACTCCTTCTTCTAGCATTTTACCTACTAAATCATTTATTTCATTCTGGAATTTCATAGGGAGTCTGTACGAGGGTACATAGATAATTTTCTGCTTATCCTTTAACCTTATTTGATGCTCGATCACATCTGTTTTTCCTAAGGATCCATCCGTAGTGGAAAAAACATCATGATATTCAGTTAAAAGTCCAAAAATTTTCTGCTGAATTTCTTCATCTTGAATGTCTTTATTGATTTTATTTTTAATAGATTGCAAAAGTGATTCATCTGAAACTGATTGAGCGTGATTGATTTCAGCAACGGTAAGAATACGATGTTTATAAACTTCTACATGCAAGATATGTTGATTTTTGTGAATTACTAAAGTGGTATTTAAATGATTACAGACTTCAATATTACATTGTTGATGTGAGCCTACTGTATAAATAGCTTGTGTGACAGACAATCCGTTAGTTTTCAAAGTGTCGGAAAGGATTAATATTTCAGATCCCGGTAATGTTTTCTTTACTTGCACTATTAAATTCGAGGGTACGTTTGGCTCGATAGATTACGTGCAAGATGATATTACGGGTGAACGAGAATTCTGTTGGGTCGCGTATATTATTTCTTTATTAGTGAGACAAGTTATTGGTTCTTCAACGTACGTCACTGTTTCATTTGTCGTCTCCTTTTTATCCAAAACTGATTTTAAGGTATTAGAAGCCTTATAGAATTTTCCTTTAATATACACGCCGTGCTTGGTAGGGGCTAAGATAATGTTTTGATTGCCCATAGATGGGTATCCTATAATTACAGCTGGATACATATCAATGTTTTGTACAACAACAAATGTATCGGCAAACGTGCGCTTACCGACCTTGAACTGAACATGAGTTACACCTATTACATTTAATTCATTATTTCCTATACTCGAGAGTCTTACTCTGGATTTTTCTATTGGAAAGTTCGAAAACAACAAATGATGTGTCCTCAAATCCATGATATTACGTGGACTACCAGACTCAAAAAATAATGTAAATGATCTGTGTTCTAAATTTACAGCATATAATGTTGGTCGTAACTCATTTTGGCTTATTATTGTATGAATTCGTTGCAAATCTACGGGAGCATGCACTGATTTATTTAATTTGGCCGTGTGTTTCATAGGAAAATCTATTGCCTCACAATGATCTGATAAAACATTAAATTGATTATTCAATACTACTGATGTTGACATGAATGACCTTGACCCAACATCACTCTCTTCCCCAATGGAGTTAATTATGTGGTATTTGCTTTGCTCTGCATATTCTCAAAAGTTAGTCTGACCTTGCGAGGTCTGGTTTGATGACCCAGGATCAGCGTTATTCGAAGAACTGTTTGTTTGTTTCGGATTCTGAACTACATCGAAGTTTGGCTGTTTCTTCTTATTGAAATGAGGATTTTTCTTTTTATTTCCATATGGAACTGACTGTGGAATTGACTGTGTATTTCTAGGATTCTGTTGTGTCTTACGCGAGTAGCACTGACTATATGAATGAGTCGAACTATTATGTATCGAACAGAATTTCGTTCTGCAGTCCGCAATCAAGTGACCTTGACGTTTGCAATTATAACACGTCATTCCCGCAACTTGACTATTATTAACTACATTTACTTGTTGTGGCTTTGTTTAATTTTTTGCAAAAACTTGGGTTAACACGGGATCAAGATCAGGACACTTAGACATGTGTTTCATTATCTGTTTATATACATCCAATTCCGTACTTGCTGGCGTTAACTTTTTATCAAAACACCGCACTAAAGCTTCAGGCAACATAAGTGTCATGCAAGTTAAATATATTAATCGTAAAAAATCTTTCACGGAGATGTTATCTCCAGTAACCCAAGTGGAATTACCTAAAATATCTTGATATTCATTAAGCCTATCGGCTATGAGAGCTGCTCTCTCAATAACATTAAGCCGAGTCATAGTGGCTTGATTAAATGTATTTCTTAATGTTAAAATGACATCCAAGGCTTCTTCACCCCCATAGACCGCACATAGCCTAACTTTGAAATCATCCCAGGTAACTGCTTCTTGAAATGGAACACCCCTTAAATACGCACTCGCATCTCCTTTAGAAAAGTCTATAAAACTTTTAGCTTCTTGTAATTGTACAAAAGGGTCTACGATTTGTTTGGCATTTAAATGGGCATTGACTGATGAAATCCATGACTCCACATTCTGAGGCAAGAACCCATTAACCCGACCCTGAAAAGGAAGGATTGCAGAGCGAGCATTTACAAGTGTCACAATAGGAAGGGGGTTACCATGTCCTGCTGTTGGGTTACTCGGTCCAGAGGCTGGGCTCAGAGGGGGTGTCATGTTTACGGTATTTCTTTTCCTATCTCTACGACCCCTTGCAATCCTATCAAAATATCTATATGAATACAGACGTCCACTGTGTAAACGCATAAGCACTAAATGATAAAGATTATAACAAAATTCCCCAAAACAATGATACTAATACAAAGATATTTCCCGAGAACTTCTGAAAGAAAATGGAATACAAAGATATTTTCCTAGAATTTCTGAAAGAAAACGTAGCACAGAGAGAAAAAAAAATTCTAGACGAGAATTCGAAGTTGAACACAGTTTCCTTTAATGAAAGGAAATTGAAGATTAGCAAACAACTCACCCCAATAATAATGGACTATCGACTCGTGGTAACTACACCTCACTGCTCAATACTGAAATGAATAAGAAAATTGTACTTAGCTTCGGTTTATATGGCG
>NC_090727.1:194610236-194617198 GCF_036898095.1 Palaemon carinicauda
TAGGTTGGGATGTGGAATTGACTCAGCCCATTGCCGGCCGGCAGAGCTGCTGGCCGGCAAGGGTCTTATGTTTTCGAGTGCTGCCCGGACCTCTCTTGGTCCCTCATCCATGCGTGCCGGCAGAGCCGGACGGCATTGGTCAAGGAAGCCTGAATTAGTTTCTCCCCTTCCTTATATGCACTCTTTCGGTTGCTGGGCTTGGAGGTTGTGTACACTCTTATCCCGGCATCCATTCTATTTTTCTTCTAGTGCTGTACCTGTCCCGGCTGCCGGCCTATGAGGCCGGCAGCCGGCCTATGAGGCCAGCAGCCGGGCAGGTGTAGTCCTCTGGTTCCTTTGCTGCCGGCTGGCATCGGTCTTGTACCTTTGCCGGCCGGCTTATGTCAGTCCTTGTCTGCCGGTCACCAAGAGTGTGGCCGGCAGCTGGGTACTACCTTGTGTAGTTGCTGGCCGGCAGCCATTGCCGGCCAACACTGGCTGTTACCGGCCGGCAGTTGCTGCCGACCGGCACAGGCATTTGAACCAGAGTGCTGCCGCCCTATAGCTGTTAAGTAGTATACTTTAAAGCTAGTTGTGGTGTGTGCCGGCCGGCAAAGGCAGGCGGCACACATCCCCCTATACTGTACTAGTATTCTTCTGTATAGCATATACAGTAAGAAGAAAACTATAGTAAAGGTTTTGGTACAGCACTGTATCTTCTAACACTATTGTGTTTTCTTGCACATCCCTTTGCTGTTGCCCTCAGATAGGAAGCTGAGTTCTTCCCTGTCTATTATCCAGGATTTTAAAATCATTGCTTAGGTGTGAGCTCCACCTGTTTCCTCTGGAAACCTTGCATTGGTTACTCTAGAAGAGATAAACCATTTTTGATTTTATTATCTGGAAGGCTGCAACAATGGGTTGTGAGGGAAACACAAGTGTGTGTCTTTCCTTTCTGAATTGTTATGCTATACTATGCATATCCAGTGATACATAGTTCACTTGATACTCATGGAAATTTCTTCTCTTTACAGAAGGACACTCTGAAGTGGGGAAGTGCTTTCTGCAATTTCAGCAGCAAGAACCTCTGCGGACATGAGTTTGTAGGAGACACGCAGCATACGCTGTCTCCAAGGATGATCTCCGGTATTGGGACCCTCAGGTATGTACTGTGTGCACTAATCTGATTAATGAGACATTTAAATAGCTAGGAAGAAGCTTCGTACCTGGGTAAGGGGCTTCCAAAAGAACACTTCTGGCCCTTATCTTCCAAGTGAGAAGATGAGGGCGTATCTTTTCCCTAAGGCATCAGCTGATGCAGTGATTCCCCAGCCTCAAGAGGAGATCCCCTAAGTTCAGATCCAGGTGGATGCTGAAGTCACGGTCGCGATGCAAGACATCCAGCTAAATGACAGGATGTCTGATGTGGGACGGGTGTCAGGAGGAAGACCTCCTGGCAGAAGCCCAGGATGAAGTTCAAGCCCCTCTACATCGGGCCGGTCTCCCAGTAGAGCTGGGACAGGCCCTCTCTTCTATTGTTGGAATGATCCAACAAATGCAGAAGGAGAATCAGGAGAAGGCGGCTGCAATGGAATTGCGAATGCAGTGCCTTGCAGAATCACATGGGCCCCAGAAAAAGCTCAATGTGAAAGACCTTCCCTTGTGCTCAGATGCTAACCCATGGAGGTATGCTGAGCACATGCCGATGACGACTGGAGAGATCGTCATCTCGGAGAAGCTGGGCTCAGTTCCCCTGGAGGGTGGAATTCTGGCCCAGCAAGGCATCATATCCGGACTGTTATGTCCGGCTGAGGAAGGAACCAGCTTCAAAGGAGGAGACAGAGCCGAAGGAGGTCATAGTGATGGACCATGCTAAGGCTCAAGCTCTACTTTCATCCTCGATGAAAGAGAGGGGCTTCTCTAACTCAAAGGTAGCTGCATTGAATAGGAAGCTCCCTTCCTTTGTGTCCTCGCCTACTAGAGCCTTCACCCTTTTACAGAAAAGGTTTCTGGCTGTACTAAAAGCAATCGAGGCCGGCAAGTCTTGCCCCTCCCTAGAGGAGTGTAAACCCTTGTCGCTGGCCCTGCCTATGGACCACAAAGACTGGAAGGACGTCCATCTTACGTTCTCAGTGGGAAAGTTGGAGGCTGATATTGCCGGACGTCAGTTCGGCAAGGACCTCCCTAAGCTGTCTGACTTTCTTTTGCGAAGTGAGTTCGATACAAAAGAAAGACTGACTGCCTCAATGTCTCTTCAGACTACTCTCGAGACGATGGCAAGTGACCCCAAGGTCCATGAAATGTTCATGGTAGTGGCCAAGCCTCATCTGGCCACAGTGACGAAGGACCTTTATGGCTTCGTCAAGGCAAGGAGAGCTTGTAGGGAGTTCGTGTTTACCTCGGCTACGGTGAGGCACGAGCTAAAGAAACTAATCTCCTCCAACATTTGGGGAAAAGACCTTTTTCCCTACCGACTTGGTCAAAGAAGTTGTTGATAAAGCCGCCTTGGAGAATAGAAACCTTCTCCAGAAGTGGGGCCTGGCTATCAAAAGAAAGTCTTCCCCGGATGAGGGTCCTCAACCAAAGAGGAAGACCATGAGGACTAGGCTACCGTCTCGGCCAGCCAAGCCTCTTAGACAGCAACAGCAACTGCAATTGCCATTGCCCCCAGTGCCCCAGATCGTGGCACAAACCCCGACCACCTTCCAGTGGGTACCCCAGGCCGTGTCGACACAGTCCACGGCATTCACCCCAGCATTCGAAGGGCAGTCTACTTCCTTTCGAGCAAAGCCTAGAGGAGCAGCCAGAGGCTCGTCTAGACGCCCCTCAAGGGGAAGGGGATTCAGGGGTGGTCGTGGTCAGGAAGGCAAGACCTCAGGATGGCAGTCCAAGTGAGGTGATACCGGTAGGAGGGAGACTTCTGAAATTTCGGGATCGGTGGACCTTCGATCCCTGGGCCCACAGCCTACTCAAGAATGGACTGGGCGGGAGCTGGTACAGCACTCCACCCCCGTACCTTCGGTTTTTCCAACACTCCACCCCCGTTATGGAGGAGTACGTTCAAGAACGGTTGGAGAAAAAGGGTGAAGCCCATCAATTTCTAAGGGAGGCTGTTTTGTGTTCCCAAGAAAGACTCGGAAAAGCTCAGAGTCATTCTGGACTTGTCGCCACTTAACAAGTTCATAGTGAATTGCAAATTTAAAATGCTAACACTGCAACACATAAGGACCTTACTGCCCAAGAGGGCATATTCCGTCTCTATAGACTTGTCAGACGCCTACTGGCACATTCCAATTAGCCATCGACTCTCCCCCTACCTAGGGATTAGGCTACAAAGAAGACTATACGCCTTCGGAGCCATGCCATTCGGGCTAAACATAGCCCCAAGGATTTTTACGAAGCTTGCGAGCGTAGCTCTCAAACAATTTCGCCTAAAGGGAATTCAGGTAGTAGCCTACCTGGACGACTGGTTGGTGTGGGCAGCATCCGAGACAGAATGCTTGCAAGCTTCCAGTCAAGTGATCCAGTTCCTAGAGTACCTAGGCTTCAAGATCAACAGAAAAAGTCTCGACTTTCTCCATCTCAAAAGTTCCAGTGGCCAAGATCCACTGGGACCTTTTGTCACACCGTTTCTCCACCCCGGCGAAGAAAAGGAAGGAGATAGCGGGTTCTGTCAAGAGACTTCAAGATTCCGAAAGGATATCAAGACACGAGCAGGAGAGAGTACTGCGCTCTCTCCAGTTTGCTTCGGTGACAGACCAAGTGCTAAGAGCACAGCTAAAGGATGCAATCGGAGTTTGGAGAAGTTATGCATCAAACGCGTGAAGAGATCTGAGAAGACCAGCCGCTTCGGCTAAGTACTCTTCTCAGGCCTTGGTCCCAAGCCAGACATCTAAAGAAGTCAGGTTCTTCTTCAGCCACCTCCCCCGTCGGTGACGATTCACTCAGACGCCTCGAAGGAGGGATGGGGAGGTCACTCTCATCGGAAAAAAGTCCAGGGGACTTGGTCCAGGCTATTCAAGACCTTTCTCATAAAACTTTCTAGAAGCTAGGGCAGTGCTCCTTACCTTAAAGAAAGTCTCCCCGCGCCATTCGTTCCACATAAAGTGGTAATAGACAGCGAGGTAGTTGTGAGATACTTGAATCGACAAGGATCGAGGTCACCACCTCTCAACCAGGTGATGTTGGCCGTCTTCCGATTGGCGGAAAAGAAGATGTGGTACCTGTCGGCAGTTCACCTTCAAGGAGTCCGCAATGTGACAGCGGACGCTCTATCCAGGTTCACACCGATAGAGTCGGAATGGTCCTTAGACGCAGGATCATTCTCCTTCATTCTGAATCAGTCCCAGAACTGCAGATAGACCTCTTTGCGACGAAAGACAACAAGAAGTTGCCCCTGTACGTGCCCCGTACGAGGACCCCTTAGCGGAAGCAGTGGACGCGATGTCCCTCGACTGGAACAGATGGTCCAAGATTTATCTGTTCCCTCCTCACAACCTTCTGTTGAGGGTCCTCAACAAACTGAGATCCTTCAAAGGGTAGCGGCAATAGTGGCCCACAAGTGGCCGAACAGCGTGTGGTTCCTCCTGGCATTGGAACTGTAGCTGAAGTTTGTACCACTACCAGATCCAGTTCTGACCCAGCGAGTCCAGAAGTCAACTGTCTGCGCTTCATTACAGAAAACCCGGACCCTGCAGTTCATGATTTTCTCTCCCTAGCGGTGAGAAAGCGTTTCGGGATTTCGAAAGCCAGTATAGACTTCCTTGAGGAATATAAGTGCAAATCTACTAGAAGGCAATATGAGTCATCTTGGAGAAAATGGGTGGCCTTTTGTCAAGGCGAAGATTCCGCAGGAGATCTTGACAGACTTCTGCTTATCTTTTTTCCCCACCTCCATGGTCAAGGGTTGGCAGCGAACACGATTTCAGCGTGTAAGTCTGCTTTGACAAGACCCATTCTATATGCCTTCCAGGTCGACCTAGGTAACGAGATCTTTAATAAAGTCCCAAAAGCCTGTGCTAGGCTCAGACCTTCAGCACCCCCAAAGCCCATTTCATGGTCTTTAGACAAGTTCTTCATTTCGCTTCTCTGTTGAGCAATGAAGAGTGTGCGTTAAAGGATTTGACACAAAAAGTTATTTTCCTATTTTGCACTCGCGTCCGGGGCCAGGGTTAAGTGAGATTGTAGCCTCTCGAGAGAGGCAGGTCGTGTTCAGTTCCTGGATGGGGAAGAACTGAACCTGTTTCCGGATCCTATGTTTCTCGCCAAGAATGAGTTACCCACCAACAGGTGGGGTCCCTGGAGAATCTGCCCTCTGAAAGAAGATGCATCTCTATGTCCAGTAGAATGCCTAAAGGTCTATCTTCATAGAACTTCAGACTTCAAGGGTGGTCAACTATTCAGGGGAGAAACATCAGGCTCAAATTTATCTCTGAATCAACTCAGAGCAAAAATCACATATTTTATTCGCAGAGCGGATCCTGACAATACACCCGCAGGTCACGATCCGAGGAAAGTTGCCTCATTCTTAAATTTCTTTAATTGTATGGATTTTGAACATCTCCATTCATACACTGGCTGGAAGTCTTCCAGAGTGTTCTTTCGCCACTATGCGAAGCAAGTAGAGGAACTAAAAGAGATCTGTGGTAGCAGTGGGTCGCGGTGTTAACCCTACTGTTTAACTCTGCGAGGAACAGTGGTTTTAATTGGGACGATTAATTCCAGGGTGAGTGTGTAGTTACATACTGTACTACAAACTAAGTGAGGGCACTGTGTTGCCCATCCAGACTGTTCCATTTCCGAAGGTGAACCTAGCATAAGTGCAGACATGTGTGCCGAGCGTTTCTAACGCTAATGTCATTGATTTGTAATACAGGCTTTTATGACTTTGATACCTCGGTATCTTAAAAGTGGCATCTAATGTTTTTTCTTTCAGACAAACAAGCTCTGTTTACTATCATACTTATGCTTAAAGTTTTGGGTTATCCTCTTCTTATATATATATATATATATATATATATATATAATTGTGGTTAACCTGTCTATTTATTGCCTGTCAATAATCTGGTTCTTGAGAACCTTGCATCTCCTTCACCTGTGTCAATTTATTGGTATAATTGAGCATTCATTCTATGTACCTTATCTGGGATAATTCTAATAGAATTGTTCCTTTATGCAAGCTATGTTGCATTGGTTTTCCTCCTATGCGGATATAAAACCTTTGTCCAATACAAGTATTGTGCGGAAAACTGGTCGATATTTCATATTGACGCAGTGGTCCTTTACAAACTATGCTTTACTTAATATAGGGCGAGACCACTATATTAGCTTGCCTGGTATTCATACATAGATATATGTACTCTTCGAGACTTTTCCAGAGACTAGTAGGACTCTTCCCTGTAGGGGGCAGGAAGCTCTAACATAGTTTATAGTTAGTTGAAAAGATGTATAACGGTAACATCTTAGGTCTCTAGGTCTAGTCGACCGGGAAAAAATTACCTCCGGGGAGTACGGCACGTTCTGAGAATCCACAGATACAGTAATGCTCTGGTACACTTCCATCAGGACGACATGGCTTGAGCCCAAAAAACGGATTTTGAGCGAAGCGAAAAATCTATTTTTGGGTGAGATGGCCATGTCGTCCTGATGGACCCGCCCTTGCCTTTCTAAGAAAGGGCTGTAGGACCCCTCCCTACATACAGTATCTGTAGCACCTCGTGTACGCTACAAGGAATACAGATGGCGCCAGGATTGGCGCCAGGCACGCATACGAATCGGGGGATAGGGAAGCCTTGGGAGCGGCTCCCCCTATTTCTTTCCCGAATTCGTATCTCGTCAATCACCTCCTACGAGACGAAATCTCTGTCCAGGATGTAGATTGCCATGTGACGTGTCTAGAATACGTCCTCTGATATGTCGCGATATCCCTTTCACGAGGGATACTCGCTCCAGGAGTTAGAATTCTGGTACCTTAAGGTAAATTC
>NC_090727.1:194617698-194625198 GCF_036898095.1 Palaemon carinicauda
TCTTGGATTTATTCGACTTTTCATGGCTTCTTCGTCTTCGTCGGCCTCTGATAAGTTGAGTATAGTGTCTGTTATGTATAAATGTAGGCTCTTGGTAAAATTTTGAGTGATTAATAGGATTAATCTTTGATACAAGAGTCGTAGCCTACCAGAGGTGTCCTGGACACTGTCGCTCGCTAGGTATAAATTAGTTAGTCAGAGCGACATTCCTGGTTGTTTTGCTTTAATAAATTTTAGCTATTTAGCATTACATAGGATTTCCTTTCGTGCTTAGTATTATTTGGCAAAGTATTCGCCATTCTGGCCTACGCTAGGCCATGTAGCCTAGTCGTTTGGTCCTAGTACTTCATGCATGATTTTGGTTTTTCCGAGTGTAATTAAAATTTTATTGAAGCTTTAGGCTATATTTTATACATTTTAGACTGTGTGGAATATTTCCAAGATTGTATACGTGTGAGTTTCGGTGAATTAGGTAATCGATTCTCTTGGTGCCTAGGCTAATTGCTTATGGAGCCTTAGTATACTTTATCATACTCCCTGGTTGCTTTCTTTTCTTCGGAGAAGGTATGCAATCCCTTTCCCTCTGTTTAAGCCTTGGGCTTATCCCTAAGTGGTTTTTTTCCGAATTTATTTTCGATAAAACTATACTAGGGTGTTACTGTACCTTCCTGTTCCTGTAGTTATGGTTCAAGAGGGACAGAACAACAGAGTTTTTAGTCTGAGTCTGTGTTGTCTGGCTTGGGGCAGAGTCCCCCTCGCTGACCTAACACATACAAAGGGAGCTTAGCTCCCTTAGGTCACTACCGAAGGTTTCTGTAGTTATGATTCCTTCTTTTGTGATCTACCAGACTAGTCCTGTTGCTGTTCTAGGGGGAGGATAAGTTCTTCCCTTGGGAGTAGCAACGCCTTCCTTGCTTTGGTGCTCTGGAAGCTGGCAAGTATTGCTGGCCTTTCCCCTTAGATCTCCCTTAGGCTAAGATAAGTTTCTTGGCTGCGGGTGATCTGTCACTA
Source organism: Palaemon carinicauda (assembly GCF_036898095.1). Classification (NCBI taxonomy): domain Eukaryota; kingdom Metazoa; phylum Arthropoda; class Malacostraca; order Decapoda; family Palaemonidae; genus Palaemon; species Palaemon carinicauda. The sequence continues at coordinate 194,618,710 of NC_090727.1, forward strand.
AAGCAAGGTTGGCAGGACCCTCTTGTCCCTTCCCCCTCTATCTCCGTAATGGCCTAGCCATTACTGTACTGTACCTTGCCGGCCGGCAGAGCTGGCCGGCAGGGGTCTTACTGTACTGTACTTCGTTCTACTTCTGGACCTAGTATAGGTTGGGATGTGGAATTGACTCAGCCCATTGCCGGCCGGCAGAGCTGCTGGCCGGCAAGGGTCTTATGTTTTCGAGTGCTGCCCGGACCTCTCTTGGTCCCTCATCCATGCGTGCCGGCAGAGCCGGACGGCATTGGTCAAGGAAGCCTGAATTAGTTTCTCCCCTTCCTTATATGCACTCTTTCGGTTGCTGGGCTTGGAGGTTGTGTACACTCTTATCCCGGCATCCATTCTATTTTTCTTCTAGTGCTGTACCTGTCCCGGCTGCCGGCCTATGAGGCCGGCAGCCGGCCTATGAGGCCAGCAGCCGGGCAGGTGTAGTCCTCTGGTTCCTTTGCTGCCGGCTGGCATCGGTCTTGTACCTTTGCCGGCCGGCTTATGTCAGTCCTTGTCTGCCGGTCACCAAGAGTGTGGCCGGCAGCTGGGTACTACCTTGTGTAGTTGCTGGCCGGCAGCCATTGCCGGCCAACACTGGCTGTTACCGGCCGGCAGTTGCTGCCGACCGGCACAGGCATTTGAACCAGAGTGCTGCCGCCCTATAGCTGTTAAGTAGTATACTTTAAAGCTAGTTGTGGTGTGTGCCGGCCGGCAAAGGCAGGCCGGCACACATCCCCCTATACTGTACTAGTATTCTTCTGTATAGCATATACAGTAAGAAGAAAACTATAGTAAAGGTTTTGGTACAGCACTGTATCTTCTAACACTATTGTGTTTTCTTGCACATCCCTTTGCTGTTGCCCTCAGATAGGAAGCTGAGTTCTTCCCTGTCTATTATCCAGGATTTTAAAATCATTGCTTAGGTGTGAGCTCCACCTGTTTCCTCTGGAAACCTTGCATTGGTTACTCTAGAAGAGATAAACCATTTTTGATTTTATTATCTGGAAGGCTGCAACAATGGGTTGTGAGGGAAACACAAGTGTGTGTCTTTCCTTCTGAATTGTTATGCTATACTATGCATATCCAGTGATACATAGTTCACTTGATACTCATGGAAATTTCTTCTCTTTACAGAAGGACACTCTGAAGTGGGGAAGTGCTTTCTGCAATTTCAGCAGCAAGAACCTCTGCGGACATGAGTTTTGTAGGAGACACGCAGCATACGCTGTCTCCAAGGATGATCTCCGGTATTGGGACCCTCAGGTATGTACTGTGTGCACTAATCTGATTAATGAGACATTTAAATAGCTAGGAAGAAGCTTCGTACCTGGGTAAGGGGCTTCCAAAAGAACACTTCTGGCCTTATCTTCCAAGTGAGAAGATGAGGGCGTATCTTTTCCCTAAGGCATCAGCTGATGCAGTGATTCCCCAGCCTCAAGAGGAGATCCCCTAAGTTCAGATCCAGGTGGATGCTGAAGTCACGGTCGCGATGCAAGACATCCAGCTAAATGACAGGATGTCTGATGTGGACGGGTGTCAGGAGGAAGACCTCCTGGCAGAAGCCCAGGATGAAGTTCAAGCCCCTCTACATCGGCCGGTCTCCCAGTAGAGCTGGGACAGGCCCTCTCTTCTATTGTTGGAATGATCCAACAAATGCAGAAGGAGAATCAGGAGAAGGCGGCTGCAATGGAATTGCGAATGCAGTGCCTTGCAGAATCACATGGGCCCCAGAAAAAGCTCAATGTGAAAGACCTTCCCTTGTGCTCAGATGCTAACCCATGGAGGTATGCTGAGCACATGCCGATGACGACTGGAGAGATCGTCATCTCGGAGAAGCTGGGCTCAGTTCCCCTGGAGGGTGGAATTCTGGCCCAGCAAGGCATCATATCCGGACTGTTATGTCCGGCTGAGGAAGGAACCAGCTTCAAAGGAGGAGACAGAGCCGAAGGAGGTCATAGTGATGGACCATGCTAAGGCTCAAGCTCTACTTTCATCCTCGATGAAAGAGAGGGGCTTCTCTAACTCAAAGGTAGCTGCATTGAATAGGAAGCTCCCTTCCTTTGTGTCCTCGCCTACTAGAGCCTTCACCCTTTTACAGAAAAGGTTTCTGGCTGTACTAAAAGCAATCGAGGCCGGCAAGTCTTGCCCCTCCCTAGAGGAGTGTAAACCCTTGTCGCTGGCCCTGCCTATGGACCACAAAGACTGGAAGGACGTCCATCTTACGTTCTCAGTGGGAAAGTTGGAGGCTGATATTGCCGGACGTCAGTTCGGCAAGGACCTCCCTAAGCTGTCTGACTTTCTTTTGCGAAGTGAGTTCGATACAAAAGAAAGACTGACTGCCTCAATGTCTCTTCAGACTACTCTCGAGACGATGGCAAGTGACCCCAAGGTCCATGAAATGTTCATGGTAGTGGCCAAGCCTCATCTGGCCACAGTGACGAAGGACCTTTATGGCTTCGTCAAGGCAAGGAGAGCTTGTAGGGAGTTCGTGTTTACCTCGGCTACGGTGAGGCACGAGCTAAAGAAACTAATCTCCTCCAACATTTGGGGAAAAGACCTTTTTCCCTACCGACTTGGTCAAAGAAGTTGTTGATAAAGCCGCCTTGGAGAATAGAAACCTTCTCCAGAAGTGGGGCTGGCTATCAAAAGAAAGTCTTCCCCGGATGAGGGTCCTCAACCAAAGAGGAAGACCATGAGACTAGGCTACCGTCTCGGCCAGCCAAGCCTCTTAGACAGCAACAGCAACTGCAATTGCCATTGCCCCCAGTGCCCCAGATCGTGGCACAAACCCCGACCACCTTCCAGTGGGTACCCCAGGCCGTGTCGACACAGTCCACGGCATTCACCCCAGCATTCGAAGGGCAGTCTACTTCCTTTCGAGCAAAGCCTAGAGGAGCAGCCAGAGGCTCGTCTAGACGCCCCTCAAGGGGAAGGGGATTCAGGGGTGGTCGTGGTCAGGAAGGCAAGACCTCAGGATGGCAGTCCAAGTGAGGTGATACCGGTAGGAGGGAGACTTCTGAAATTTCGGGATCGGTGGACCTTCGATCCCTGGGCCCACAGCCTACTCAAGAATGGACTGGGCGGGAGCTGGTACAGCACTCCACCCCCGTACCTTCGGTTTTTCCAACACTCCACCCCCGTTATGGAGGAGTACGTTCAAGAACGGTTGGAGAAAAAGGGTGAAGCCCATCAATTTCTAAGGAGGCTGTTTTGTGTTCCCAAGAAAGACTCGGAAAAGCTCAGAGTCATTCTGGACTTGTCGCCACTTAACAAGTTCATAGTGAATTGCAAATTTAAAATGCTAACACTGCAACACATAAGGACCTTACTGCCCAAGAGGGCATATTCCGTCTCTATAGACTTGTCAGACGCCTACTGGCACATTCCAATTAGCCATCGACTCTCCCCCTACCTAGGGATTAGGCTACAAAGAAGACTATACGCCTTCGGAGCCATGCCATTCGGGCTAAACATAGCCCCAAGGATTTTTACGAAGCTTGCGAGCGTAGCTCTCAACAATTTCGCCTAAAGGGAATTCAGGTAGTAGCCTACCTGGACGACTGGTTGGTGTGGGCAGCATCCGAGACAGAATGCTTGCAAGCTTCCAGTCAAGTGATCCAGTTCCTAGAGTACCTAGGCTTCAAGATCAACAGAAAAAGTCTCGACTTTCTCCATCTCAAAAGTTCCAGTGGCCAAGATCCACTGGGACCTTTTGTCACACCGTTTCTCCACCCCGGCGAAGAAAAGGAAGGAGATAGCGGGTTCTGTCAAGAGACTTCAAGATTCCGAAAGGATATCAAGACACGAGCAGGAGAGAGTACTGCGCTCTCTCCAGTTTGCTTCGGTGACAGACCAAGTGCTAAGAGCACAGCTAAAGGATGCAATCGGAGTTTGGAGAAGTTATGCATCAAACGCGTGAAGAGATCTGAGAAGACCAGCCGCTTCGGCTAAGTACTCTTCTCAGGCCTTGGTCCCAAGCCAGACATCTAAAGAAGTCAGGTTCTTCTTCAGCCACCTCCCCGTCGGTGACGATTCACTCAGACGCCTCGAAGGAGGGATGGGGAGGTCACTCTCATCGGAAAAAAGTCCAGGGGACTTGGTCCAGGCTATTCAAGACCTTTCTCATAAAACTTTCTAGAAGCTAGGGCAGTGCTCCTTACCTTAAAGAAAGTCTCCCCGCGCCATTCGTTCCACATAAAGTGGTAATAGACAGCGAGGTAGTTGTGAGATACTTGAATCGACAAGGATCGAGGTCACCACCTCTCAACCAGGTGATGTTGGCCGTCTTCCGATTGGCGGAAAAGAAGATGTGGTACCTGTCGGCAGTTCACCTTCAAGGAGTCCGCAATGTGACAGCGGACGCTCTATCCAGGTTCACACCGATAGAGTCGGAATGGTCCTTAGACGCAGGATCATTCTCCTTCATTCTGAATCAGTCCCAGAACTGCAGATAGACCTCTTTGCGACGAAAGACAACAAGAAGTTGCCCCTGTACGTGCCCCGTACGAGGACCCCTTAGCGGAAGCAGTGGACGCGATGTCCCTCGACTGGAACAGATGGTCCAAGATTTATCTGTTCCCTCCTCACAACCTTCTGTTGAGGGTCCTCAACAAACTGAGATCCTTCAAAGGGTAGCGGCAATAGTGGCCCACAAGTGGCCGAACAGCGTGTGGTTCCTCCTGGCATTGGAACTGTAGCTGAAGTTTGTACCACTACCAGATCCAGTTCTGACCCAGCGAGTCCAGAAGTCAACTGTCTGCGCTTCATTACAGAAAACCCGGACCCTGCAGTTCATGATTTTCTCTCCCTAGCGGTGAGAAAGCGTTTCGGGATTTCGAAAGCCAGTATAGACTTCCTGAGGAATATAAGTGCAAATCTACTAGAAGGCAATATGAGTCATCTTGGAGAAAATGGGTGGCCTTTTGTCAAGGCGAAGATTCCGCAGGAGATCTTGACAGACTTCTGCTTATCTTTTTTCCCCACCTCCATGGTCAAGGGTTGGCAGCGAACACGATTTCAGCGTGTAAGTCTGCTTTGACAAGACCCATTCTATATGCCTTCCAGGTCGACCTAGGTAACGAGATCTTTAATAAAGTCCCAAAAGCCTGTGCTAGGCTCAGACCTTCAGCACCCCCAAAGCCCATTTCATGGTCTTTAGACAAGTTCTTCATTTCGCTTCTCTGTTGAGCAATGAAGAGTGTGCGTTAAAGGATTTGACACAAAAAGTTATTTTCCTATTTTGCACTCGCGTCCGGGGCCAGGGTTAAGTGAGATTGTAGCCTCTCGAGAGAGGCAGGTCGTGTTCAGTTCCTGGATGGGGAAGAACTGAACCTGTTTCCGGATCCTATGTTTCTCGCCAAGAATGAGTTACCCACCAACAGGTGGGGTCCCTGGAGAATCTGCCCTCTGAAAGAAGATGCATCTCTATGTCCAGTAGAATGCCTAAAGGTCTATCTTCATAGAACTTCAGACTTCAAGGGTGGTCAACTATTCAGGGAGAAACATCAGGCTCAAATTTATCTCTGAATCAACTCAGAGCAAAAATCACATATTTTATTCGCAGAGCGGATCCTGACAATACACCCGCAGGTCACGATCCGAGGAAAGTTGCCTCATTCTTAAATTTCTTTAATTGTATGGATTTTGAACATCTCCATTCATACACTGGCTGGAAGTCTTCCAGAGTGTTCTTTCGCCACTATGCGAAGCAAGTAGAGGAACTAAAAGAGATCTGTGGTAGCAGTGGTCGCGGTGTTAACCCTACTGTTTAACTCTGCGAGGAACAGTGGTTTTAATTGGGACGATTAATTCCAGGGTGAGTGTGTAGTTACATACTGTACTACAAACTAAGTGAGGGCACTGTGTTGCCCATCCAGACTGTTCCATTTCCGAAGGTGAACCTAGCATAAGTGCAGACATGTGTGCCGAGCGTTTCTAACGCTAATGTCATTGATTTGTAATACAGGCTTTTATGACTTTGATACCTCGGTATCTTAAAAGTGGCATCTAATGTTTTTTCTTTCAGACAAACAAGCTCTGTTTACTATCATACTTATGCTTAAAGTTTTGGTTATCCTCTTCTTATATATATAATATATATATATATATATAATTGTGGTTAACCTGTCTATTTATTGCCTGTCAATAATCTGGTTCTTGAGAACCTTGCATCTCCTTCACCTGTGTCAATTTATTGGTATAATTGAGCATTCATTCTATGTACCTTATCTGGGATAATTCTAATAGAATTGTTCCTTTATGCAAGCTATGTTGCATTGGTTTTCCTCCTATGCGGATATAAAACCTTTGTCCAATACAAGTATTGTGCGGAAAACTGGTCGATATTTCATATTGACGCAGTGGTCCTTTACAAACTATGCTTTACTTAATATAGGGCGAGACCACTATATTAGCTTGCCTGGTATTCATACATAGATATATGTACTCTTCGAGACTTTTCCAGAG
>NC_090727.1:194637698-194645198 GCF_036898095.1 Palaemon carinicauda
CATATACTCCTATCTCACCATCATCTTTACCTGGGTTGTTATTAATCAGTTTCTTCCTGACGGTATTCTCATACTGAAAAACGATATTATATCCCGGTGTCTCTCTACACAAACCCAGAGAGGAATTGGCAAGTTTGTTGTAGGGAAGCAGCAGAGATGTTTTAAAATCAGGCTTATCAGTTCTGTCAAGGTGATTAAAATATATCTTTCTAGCTTTTTTTGTGACAATGTTCGATAAAATATTTAGGGTAACATAAGTTCCTAAAATTGTATATTAAAAACTCAATTTCTTTATCAATATAAATAGGGTCACATAGACGATATGCTCGGATAAGCAGATTTGTTAAAACATTTGATTTAACTTTAGCATCATGATATGAAAAGAAATGAATGTATGAATTGGTGTGTGTGCTCTTTCTAAAAACAGAAAATTTAAAAGACCTATTCACGTTATGAACTATCAAATCGAGAAAGGGTAATTGATTATCAGTTTCTCTTTCCACAGTAACTTTTATGGAGGGTACATAACCATCCAGTAAATTTAAAAACCTTCTAAAAGCCTCCTCATTATGTTTGTCTACAATAAAAATATCATCCACATACCGTACCCAAATTTCAGGTTTTATTTCTCTTGGTAATTTCTTTACATACAATTTCTCAAAAAACTCCATACATAGGTTGGCCAGAACCGGGGATAGGGAAGAACCCATTGAGACTCCCATCATTTGTTGATAAAATGAACCTTCAAATTAAAAAATTGTAGATTCTACTGATATCTTGATTAGCTTACAAAACTTACCTATAGGCAATGGTGATTTAAAAATGCCATCTTCGGCGAGTTTAGTGTGATTTTCCAGCACAAAGTCAAGGGGTACATTTGTAAACAAATACACTATATCTAAGCTGTACATTCGACCCACATACTCCCTTTTCTTGATCTTTTCTAAGAAATGAGCACTATACTTTAAGTGAGAATCAGAGATGGTACCCATCGATTCACAAAGAATCTTAGCCAACCATGTAGATAAATCAGTCTGTGGGGTGTTACAGCTAGCTACTATAGGTCTTAGCATGATACCTATTTTATGTATTTTCGGTGTACCATAGAAATAACTAAACTGTTTACAGGTGTCGTGACACGGCAATCAGGAGAACGATAGAAGGTGCTGTGATCTCTTTGAACAAGACTTTTGACAGTAACAGGGGAATAGTAGAAGATGAAAATATCAGTGAAGAAATATGTAGGCGAAGCAAAATTCGTAACTGTAGGAATATATGAGCCAAGATAAGAGATGCTTCCTCCCCTGTCCCTCCTTCACAGGTGTATCTTCCACAGACAGTGCAAGTGACAAACGACCAGAACTACCAAAACATCGAATTGGCTAGTGACCATCGTAACATACCACCCAGAAGATCTCAAAGAATTTTGGAAAGGACAAGGGCCCAACAACCTGAAATCGTTTTGTAATTGATTTTAATCTGTTTTAACTATATGGCTAAGTATTTGAATTGTTTATGTATTTCTGTTTTTCCTTATATCAGTACCTGACTTTTAATTTTATAAACATTTTAGTGACCAAGTCCACAGATGATGGACGAAAGCTCTAAACGTTTTTTGTGATATCTACAAATATACACCAAGTTTTCAAACACGTCTTACATCCTTGTGGAACCTTTTCAAGATAACAAGGAAGTACGACATTATATATATATATATATATATATATATATATATATATATATATATATATATATATATATATATATCTATATATATATATATATATATATATTTATATTTATATATATACATATATGACCCATGTAGACGGATAATGAGGCGTCGGAATATGTGTTTTCTTCATTTATTACAAAAGGTTCGTTCGTAAGTACACCGTACACAACTACCCCCTCAGGTGATGGACGTGTCAACTTGAGCGCCCAAAGGCAACTAAACTCCCATAGCTATCAAAATGCAATCTTGCTTCAATAACATGCTGCGTTATAGGTTTTTGTAGAATTCTCATGATTAAAGGCTTCATTTACCTTGATGTACAACACACATCTACATATATGAATTAGGACATTACTCCCCCCTTCAAGCTCCTCACTCTGGGAGGAGGTGCTCACTCGCCCTCACTAGTCTATGATATATGCGACACTCCGACCCGGAATAGGCATGGCATATACTAAACAGAAATGCAACAATATATATATATATATATATATATATATATATATATATATATATATATATATATATATATATATATATATATATATATATATATATATATATATATATATATATATATATATATATATATATATATATATATATATATATATATATATATATATACCACCCAAAAAATAACACATCTTTCACAAAATAAAATAAAATAAGAAATGAAATATTGCATCTCAAAATATACACAATACAATATAATTAATTCCACTCATTTCTTCTCAAGACCCACGCAACTAAAATACAGAATACCCAAAGTGAAAAAAAAAAACAACGACATCAGTTTTACACAACCTCATCAATAACCTCCCTCTGGTTGCGGACAATACGGGATTTTTGGGCGGGATAGGGGTAGGAATAGATATTCCTACATCCCAAGATTTTTCTTGTCTGGGTTTACGGCATAATTTCGCAACACAACTCACCGCCATCGTTTCGCCATTTATTAAAATCACTACAACACTTGCACTTGCAACTTTCAACCGGTGGCCACCAGCCGTTTTCCCGAGAAGATCATTCATCTTCCTTCCCTTCTCTTATAACATTAAGTATAAGGTATTCACATCTACACATTCTCTAACACCGCCTATCCTCAAGGCTGAACTTTTAATCCCGCAGCAACTTTCCATTCGGGAACTGCCACGGCCCCAGCAACCAGGAATCATATAAATACATGAATAATACAGCATCCGCATGACAGATCTCACATCTGATTGTTTTTAGGTTCACTCAGCAATATTATACGTATTTCCACCCTCAGCAAAATCACCACAACATTTTACATATTCAATAAGCATCAACATAAGAACACATTGTTATCATCAAGTTTATTTAAAACACGTCAAAAAAAAAAAATGAGGTCTGTTCAAACAACAACAACAGCAAAAGAAATAAAAAGTTTCTACTCATGAACTCGGGAACACTTTTGAAAGCTACCTCTTCAGGCACCACATGTATGTGTGCCTGATGATGTTCAGACACTACGCTATTAATAATGCTATTAATAATGCTTTTCATCACAACTGGCTCTAGTTTGTGTTTCTTAGGTTGTATTAATTCCAAATACACACAATTGCCAATATATACTTTTACCGGTGCGATTTTGAACCGACCATCATAATTTGAGCTTTGTTTTTCATTAGCTCTTTTCAAAAACCTTTCAGTGGTGTTCTTTACTCTCCTCAATAGCTTTAATTTATATACACGGTATTACTCAGTTGAATAATTTGGCAATTGTTGCGAATTAATGAGGACCATATATGGTAACACAGGATCCTGTCCATACACTAGAAAGAAGGGTGTGTCCCTGAGCGAAGCATTATATGCAATGTTCAAAGTTAGCTCAGCTGTAAGGAAGCATGTCGTCCCAATGACTGGTGTCATCAGCCACTAAGTAACGTGAAATTTGCATAACATCCCTATTATGTGATTCTGCTAAGCCATTTGCTGAAGGCCTATATGTGGTCACTGAAAAGTGTTCAGTTTTCGTCAAGTTCGTGACCAATTTCACCACCTTATTTATAAGTTCAAGAACATTATTACTTATCAAAATTTTCGGGCAACCAAACCTAGTAATGAAAGAGCACTGCGCACGGGCTAATGCATTTGCCGATTTATCCAACATTGCTTAAGTATGAGTGTACCGAGTAAATGCATCCACAAATACATTTACGAGGGGTGATCAAAAAGTTCGGTAAATGTGTGAATATTTAATAAATAATGAACATTAACATGTTTTGTCACTAATCTCCTTCAAAGTACTCTCCTTTGGCACACACACACTTACTTCACCGTGCCTGCATTTTTTAAAACATTCCAGGAAGTCCTCTTTCTTCAATAACTTTATTTTCTTGTCGAAGTCACTTGTGAAGGTCATGCTGATTGCATTCTTTGATATGGAAGGATTAGTGCATATTGAATTTGTTCCCAGAGGCTGCACCGTCAATGCTATTTTCCACATGGAAGTTCTAAAACGCCTGTGAGAATCCTTTATACGTAAAAGGCCTGAAAAAGGGAGAAATGTCTGGCTGCTGCATCATAACAATGCGCCCTCTCACACGTCACTGATTGCTCAGCAGTTCATGGCTGGAAAGAATCTTGCTGCAGTTCCGCATCCACCGTATTCTCCCGACTTGCCACTGTGCGACTTCTGGCTATTCCCAAAATGAAATTGACGATGAAAGGGAAATGATTTGACACCATTGAAGACATCAAATCGAACACGACAAAGCAAATAAAGTTATTGAAGAAAGAGGACTTCCAGGAATGTTTTCAAAAGTAGCAGGCACGGTGGAGTAAGTGTGTATGTGCCGAAGGAGAGTACTTTGAAGAAGATTAGTAACAAAACATGTTAATGTTCTCAATTTGATAAATATTCACACAATTACCAAACTTTTTGATCACCCCTCATATATACTTAAGTTGTGTTAAACCAGTAGGAAATGGTCCTACGACATTCATATACACTCTATAAAATTTAATAGGAATCACAGTGCCACTTTATGGCTTCCGGTACAGTGTTCTTATGTTCTTTGAAACATACGGCATTGCATGTACTATGTGGATGGCTCGATTAATTAAAGTGGGAGGAAGAACTACCCGTGCACAAAATTCCCCTCCCCTCCTCTCGTAAGCACAATATAAAATGTCATATTCTATAAAAAAAATTATCACGAGGCACATGCAGAAATGATGGATAACTCTCCGATTCCCCTTTAATCACTGCTCGCACTCTTTCCATCCATTCCTCCTTTTCTGTCCCTCTCAGACTTCTTTTATGTTCGAACCTCCCAAGTCAATCAAGCCTACATCATCAGGGTATTATTTCTTGACACCCCTCGACATGTCCTCGGCCATCCACATATATTCACCTTCTCTGCTCATCTCTCTCTCTCTCTCTCTCTCTCCCTCCTCCCTTCTTGTGACTGCTCATCGGGAGAATTCACATCCCGTTCTCTATTTTCTCTATTTTGATGGGGGTCTTCAATATTTTGGTTACTTCCTTCGTTCCTCTTTTGTGCCCTACTTGTTACTCCTATTACTGCACTTCTAGAGAGAGCATCAGCTACCTTGTTAGCTTTACCTTCTATGTGGTGAAAACCCTTTTATATTAAACTCTAACAATTCTCAATCCATCTTGCCTTTCGAGAGGTCAAATCATTTTTATGATACAAATCACGTAAGGGGCAATGATCACTTTGCAACTCAATCGACTGACCTAATAAAAAGAACCGATGCCTCTTTGGAACCCAAAGAATAGCCAAAGCCTCTCGATCAAATGTACTATAATTCTTTTCTGCCCCTTTTAATGCCCCGGAAGCAAAACAAGCAGGTCGCTCTCTGCCTTTATCATCTTGTTGATAAACTACACCACCAATAGCTACACTACTCGCATCTGTTCTCACTAAATACGGGCGATCAGATCTAGGATATGGGAGTAATTCATTGCTAGTTAAGTCAGCTTTCAAATGGTTAAACGCCCATTCTTCTTTCTCTCCCCAATTTATTACTTTTTGTTTTTTTATGATATCATCTATATAAACAAGAACATTATGGCCAATTGAGGGAGACAAAACTGCCATCATTACTCTGGAGAAATGACTTAGAGCATTTTTAACACTGAAAGGAAGAAAATTAAACTGAAATAGTTGATCTTTAGCTACAAATACCGTTTCACATTTACTGTCTTCCTAAATGGGTATTTGATAATATCCAGATTTTAAATCTTCGATTGAGGGCGGTGGAAATGCATTATCCTTAGTGACTGCATTCAACTTACTATAATCAACACACAATTTTACCGAGCCATCCTTTTTCCTAATGGCTACAAATGGAGAAGCCCAGGGGGATTCGCTCTCCTTGATTATCCCTTGTTCCCTTAATTTATTAATTTCCCTTGCTCTCTCTCCCTGGAAATGAATTGGTACCTTATAAGGCCTTGACCTGATCGGCCCTGCCTGCCCAGTTTCTATGCTAAAGTGAAATCAATCAATCCTCCCAGGTGGCTCATCGGCAATTGCAATTACATCAGAATAATTATTGACAATGTCACTAACTACAGGTTCATATTCTGACGGACATAGTTTTCGCGCTTGCACAATAAAATTCTGAGTACGTTCGTCTGTGCGGGCTGGAGTTTTGGCTCCCAACATCCCATCATTAGCAATTTCACATAAATCTAATTCACAAACAGAATGACTTCCTAACACAACTCTTTTATTTGACAAATTATTGGTCGTTATGTTAGCTATGTTCTCTTTTATTTCCATCAAGCCCTCTAATATAATATGGGCCCAATTGTCATGGTGTTTAATAACGACCTTGGTTCCTTCCGGAAGAGGGTGATACGGGGTCACTGATATGCTCGTAAGTGTCATGGGAGACAACACTTCACTCTCAGGTACAGCTGTTACCTTATTTATATGTGTCAGTGAGCCTGCACACATACTTACTCCTTCATGACTTTCTATCAGCAAAATATACCCTCCTTTTACTGTTATTGTATCTTTTCCTCCCAAAATGCACATGTGATTATTAAATATAAAATCAGATCCTAATATGGCCTCTATTCCTGGAATTCCCAAGGTGGGCAAGACAAAACAATCATGTGTAAGCTCCACACATCCACCTTAAAGTTGACGATTGTTGTATGGTTTATGCATAGATTATTTCCTCCTGGCGTGTCGAGCACGATGGATGCCGCTGACTCTAGTGGGTTTGAGGAGAATCTTTTTTCAATCAGTGAAACGCTGTCTACTGTGTCGATCAGCGCTCGAATAGATTTATCTGGCAGGTCAATCCTAACTGCTAACATTCCTAGCCGGCTATTAAGAAATAACGGGCATGGGCCAATGAACTCAGTTGCAATGCTGCTGCTCCCTATTGCTGCGTGGGTGAGGTCAGGGGTACCGATGAAGGTCCCAGTGCCTGCTCTATCACCACGTCCGTTGTCTCCGCTTCCTCAGCTAGTGCGCGGGGGGCATCAAACTCCCTCGTCTCCCCCTTCCTTTGTTTCCTTTTCCTCGGATGTTGGGCAGGGGGATGTGTACGTGTGCCACAGTCCGCCCGCCATGGGCGTTTTTTGCTGAGCACTCTCGAGATAGATACCCGTAGGCCTGACAAGTGTAACAGCGATGCGATCCTTGGGTGGGGCACTCCACTCGTCCGTGCCCATCTCCCTCACACTGCCTACATCTTCTAATCTGCTGACTGTGTTCCACATTACCTCTCTTCGGGGGTCGAGTGCCTCTCAT
>NC_090727.1:194658462-194663462 GCF_036898095.1 Palaemon carinicauda
ATCCAGGATGCAGTGATTCCCCAGCCTCAAGAGGAGATCCCCTAAGTTCAGATCCAGGTGGATGCTGAAGTCGCGGTCGCGATGCAAGACATCCAGCTAAATGACAGGATGTCTGATGTGGACGGGTGTCAGGAGGAAGACCTCCTGGCAGAAGCCCAGGATGAAGTTCAAGCCCCTCTACATCGGCCGGTCTCCCAGTAGAGCTGGGACAGGCCCTCTCTTCTATTGTTGGAATGATCCAACAAATACAGAAGGAGAATCAGGAGAAGGCGGCTGCAATGGAACTGCGAATGCAGTGCCTTGCAGAATCACATGGGCCCCAGAAAAAGCTCAATGTGAAAGACCTTCCCTTGTGCTCAGATGCTAACCCATGGAGGTATGCTGAGCACATGCCGATGACGACTGGAAAGATCGTCATCTCGGATAAGCTGGGCTCAGTTCCCCTGGAGGGTGGAATTCTGGCCCAGCAAGGCATCATATCCGGACTGTTATGTCCGGCTGAGGAAGGAACCAGCTTCAAAGGAGGAGACAGAGCCGAAGGAGGTCATAGTGATGGACCATGCTAAGGCTCAAGCTCTACTTTCATCCTCGATGAAAGAGAGGGGCTTCTCTAACTCAAAGGTAGCTGCATTGAATAGGAAGCTCCCTTCCTTTGTGTCCTCGCCTACTAGAGCCTTCCCCCTGTTACAGAAAAGGTTTTCTGGCTGTACTAAAAGCAATCGAGGCCGGCAAGTCTTGCCCCTCCCTAGAGGAGTGTAAACCCTTGTCGCTGGCCCTGCCTATGGACCACAAAGACTGGAAGGACGTCCATCTTACGTTCTCAGTGGGAAAGTTGGAGGCTGATATTGCCGGACGTCAGTTCGGCAAGGACCTCCCTAAGCTGTCTGACTTTCTTTTGCGAAGTTAGTTCGATACAAAAGAAAGACTGACTGCCTCAATGTCTCTTCAGACTACTCTCGAGACGATGGCAAGTGACCCCAAGGTCCATGAAATGTTCCTGGTAGTGGCCAAGCCTCATCTGGCCACAGTGACGAAGGACCTTTATGGCTTCGTCAAGGCAAGGAGAGCTTGTAGGGAGTTCGTGTTTACCTCGGCTACGGTGAGGCACGAGCTAAAGAAACTAATCTCCTCCAACATTTGGGGAAAAGACCTTTTTCCCTACCGACTTGGTCAAAGAAGTTGTTGATAAAGCCGCCTTGGAGAATAGAAACCTTCTCCAGAAGTGGGGCCTGGCTATCAAAAGAAAGTCTTCCCCGGATGAGGGTCCTCAACCAAAGAGGAAGACTATGAGGACTAGGCTACCGTCTCGGCCAGCCAAGCCTCTTAGACAGCAACAGCAACTGCAATTGCCATTGCCCCCAGTGCCCCAGATCGTGGCACAAACCCCGACCACCTTTCAGTGGGTACCCCAGGCCGTGTCGAAACAGTCCACGGCATTCACCCCAGCGTTCGAAGGGCAGTCTACTTCCTTTCGAGCAAAGCCTAGAGGAGCAGCCAGAGGCTCGTCTAGACGCCCCTCAAGGGGAAGGGGATTCAGGGGTGGTCGTGGTCAGGAAGGCAAGACCTCAGGACGGCAGTCCAAGTGAGGTGATACCGGTAGGAGGGAGACTTCTGAAATTTCGGGATCGGTGGACCTTCGATCCCTGGGCCCACAGCCTACTCAAGAATGGACTGGGCGGGAGCTGGTACAGCACTCCACCCCCGTACCTTCAGTTTTTCCAACACTCCACCCCCGTTATGGAGGAGTACGTTCAAGAACTGTTGGAGAAAAAGGGTGAAGCCCATCAATTTCTAAGGGAGGCTGTTTTGTGTTCCCAAGAAAGACTCGGAAAAGCTCAGAGTCATTCTGGACTTGTCGCCACTTAACAAGTTCATAGTGAATTGCAAATTCAAAATGCTAACACTGCAACACATAAGGACCTTACTGCCCAAGAGGGCATATTCCGTCTCTATAGACTTGTCAGACGCCTACTGGCACATTCCAATTAGCCATCGACTCTCCCCCTACCTAGGGTTCAGGCTACAACGAAGACTATACGCCTTCGGAGCCATGCCATTCGGGCTAAACATAGCCCCAAGGATTTTTACGAAGCTTGCGAGCGTAGCTCTCAAACAATTTCGCCTAAAGGGAATTCAGGTAGTAGCCTACCTGGACGACTGGTTGGTGTGGGCGGCATCCGAGACAGAATGCTTGCAAGCTTCCAGTCAAGTGATCCAGTTCCTTGAGTACCTAGGCTTCAAGATCAACAGAAAAAGTCTCGACTTTCTCCGTCTCAAAAGTTCCAGTGGCTAAGATCCACTGGGACCTTTTGTCACACCGTTTCTCCACCCCGGCGAAGAAAAGGAAGGAGATAGCGGGTTCTGTCAAGAGACTTCAAGATTCCGAAAGGATATCAAGACACGAGCAGGAGAGAGAACTGCGCTCTCTCCAGTTTGCTTCGGTGACAGACCCAGTGCTAAGAGCACAGCTAAAGGATGCAATCGGAGTTTGGAGAAGTTATGCATCAAACGCGTGAAGAGATCTGAGAAGACCAGCCGCTTCGGCTAAGTACTCTTCTCAGGCCTTGGTTCCAAGCCAGACATCTAAAGAAGTCAGGTTCTTCTTCAGCCACCTCCCCTGTCGGTGACGATTCACTCAGACGCCTCGAAGGAGGGATGGGGAGGTCACTCTCATCGGAAAAAAGTCCAGGGGACTTGGTCCAGGCTATTCAAGACCTTTCTCATAAAACTTTCTAGAAGCTAGGGCAGTGCTCCTTACCTTAAAGAAAGTCTCCCCGCGTCATTCGTTCCACATAAAGTGGTGATAGACAGCGAGGTAGTTGTGAGATACTTGAATCGAAAAGGATCGAGGTCACCACCTCTCAACCAGGTGATGTTGGCCGTCTTCCGATTGGCGGAAAAGAAGAAGTGGTACCTGTCGGCAGTTCACCTTCAAGGAGTCCGCAATGTGACAGCGGACGCTCTATCCAGGTTCACACCGATAGAGTCGGAATGGTCCTTAGACGCAGGATCATTCTCCTTCATTCTGAATCAGTCCCAGAACTGCAGATAGACCTCTTTGCGACGAAAGACAACAAGAAGTTGCCCCTGTACGTGCCCCGTACGAGGACCCCTTAGCGGAAGCAGTGGACGCGATGTCCCTCGACTGGAACAGATGGTCCAAGATTTATCTGTTCCCTCCTCACAACCTTCTGTTGAGGGTCCTCAACAAACTGAGATCCTTCAAAGGGTAGCGGCAATAGTGGCCCACAAGTGGCCGAACAGCGTGTGGTTCCTCCTGGCATTGGAACTGTAGCTGAAGTTTGTACCACTACCAGATCCAGTTCTGACCCAGCGAGTCCAGAAGTCGACTGTCTGCGCTTCATTACAGAAAACCCGGACCCTGCAGTTCATGATTTTCTCTCCCTAGCGGTGAGAAAGCGTTTCGGGATTTCGAAAGCCAGTATAGACTTCCTTGAGGAATATAAGTGCAAATCTACTAGAAGGCAATATGAGTCATCTTGGAGAAAATGGGTGGCCTTTTGTCAAGGCGAAGATTCCGCAGGAGATCTTGACAGACTTCTGCTTATCTTTTTTCCCCACCTCCATGGTCAAGGGTTGGCAGCGAACACGATTTCAGCGTGTAAGTCTGCTTTGACAAGACCCATTCTATATGCCTTCCAGGTCGACCTAGGTAACGAGATCTTTAATAAAGTCCCGAAAGCCTGTGCTAGGCTCAGACCTTCAGCACCTTCAAAGCCCATTTCATGGTCTTTAGACAAGTTCTTCATTTCGCTTCTCTGTTGAGCAATGAAGAGTGTGCGTTAAAGGATTTGACACAAAAAGTTATTTTCCTATTTTGCACTCGCGTCCGGGGCCAGGGTTAGTGAGATTGTAGCCTCTCGAGAGAGGCAGGTCGTGTTCAGTTCCTGGATGGGGAAGAACTGAACCTGTTTCCGGATCCTACGTTTCTCGCCAAGAATGAGTTACCCACCAACAGGTGGGGTCCCTGGAGAATCTGCCCTCTGAAAGAAGATGCATCTCTATGTCCAGTAGAATGCCTAAAGGTCTATCTTCATAGAACTTCAGACTTCAAGGGTGGTCAACTATTCAGGGGAGAAACATCAGGCTCAAATTTATCTCTGAATCAACTCAGAGCGAAAATCACATATTTTATTCGCAGAGCGGATCCTGACAATACACCCGCAGGTCACGATCCGAGGAAAGTTGCCTCATTCTTAAATTTCTTTAATTGTATGGATTTTGAACATCTCCGTTCATACACTGGCTGGAAGTCTTCCAGAGTGTTCTTTCGCCACTATGCGAAGCAAGTAGAGGAACTAAAAGAGATCTGTGGTAGCAGTGGGTCGCGGTGTTAACCCTACTGTTTAACTCTGCGAGGAACAGTGGTCTTAATTGGGACGATTAATTCCAGGGTGAGTGTGTAGTTACATAATGTACTACAAACTAAGTGAGGGCACTGTGTTGCCCATCCAGACTGTTCCATTTCCGAAGGTGAACCTAGCATAAGTGCAGACATGTGTGCCGAGCGTTTCTAATGCTAATGTCATTGATTTGTAATACAGGCTTTTATGACTTTGATACCTCGGTATCTTAAAAGTGGCATCTAATGTTTTTTCTTTCAGACAAACAAGCTCTGTTTACTATCATACTTATGCTTAAAGTTTTGGGTTATCCTCTTCTTATATATATATATATATATATATATATATATATATATATATATATATATATATATATATATATATATATATATATATATATATATATATATATAGTTGTGGTTAACCTGTCTATTTATTGTCTGTCAATAATCTGGTTCTTGAGAACCTTGCGTCTCCTTCACCTGTGTCAATTTATTGGTATAATTGAGCATTCATTCTATGTACCTTATCTGGGATAATTCTAATAGAATTGTTCCTTTATGCAAGCTATGTTGCATTGGTTTTCCTCCTATGCGGATATAAAACCTTTGTCCAATACAAGTATTGTGCGGAAAA
>NC_090727.1:194668462-194673462 GCF_036898095.1 Palaemon carinicauda
ATAGTAAATTGCATTGTTATCCCAAGGTTACATAACCCATATTCCATAAATAAACTCCAATTCAAATAAGAATGTAAATAAGTGTAGTTGAGAAAGAGAAATTTTTCAGAAAAAAAGTTTGTTACTTTGTTGTTAGTATGGAGTAGATGGATCAGAATGTTGATTAATGTGGTGTTGAAAAAGTGGCTGGAAGTATATCAGTTGAAAATTTTGGGGGAAAATAGCCTAATTTACATATATATATATATATATATATATATATATATATATATATATATATATATATATATATATATATATATATATGTATATATATATATATATATATATATATATATATATATATATATATATATATATATATATATATATATATGTATGTATATATATGTATATATATGTGTGTGTGTGTTATTAGATCCTTTGCCTGACCAGGCAGTGATACATTGAATCCCTCTCTCTGGTCACGGCCCATTCTTTCTTTGCCTTAACATACCGAATGGTCTTGATTATCCTTTACACATTCTCGTCTTTCCTCATACACCTGCCAACACTAATATTACCAAACAATTGTTCCATTCTCCAAGAACGCTGCAGCTGAGCTGCTACCAAGAAGGTATCCCATTCCCAGTAATGATTTTTTACCTACACTTAAGAATTTTATCAATAATAATTGGCAACGGAATTGGGAAGGTTTACTTGACAATAGGTAATGTTATATCTATCTCCTTGGAGGTATAACGGGATGCCCCGAAAGTGGGAGACTACCCTTTGTCGTCACTGTTTTTTTCACACTCGGCTGACACACGAGTTTTTGCTGGCTGGCCAACATCAACCATATTGCGACAACTGTTTGGTGCCATTGACAGTGAGGCATTTGTTGACCGAATGCCCCACATAAATATCTGTTTGAGGCTCGAGGTAATGATGGCAGGTTTACCCTTGCCAAGATTCTTGGACATGATGTGTCCTACCATGCTACTGGTATTTTAATCGTTATTTCAGAAGCAGTTCTTCTGAAACATATTTAACATTTTAAATGACATCTTTGCTTCTATGGTTTTAATTGAGTATTCTTTATTTATTTTTTTTTCTATAATAAAAGATATCAGCGTCAGTGACCTTACATGTCAGGATGCCAGAAAACCTCAAATCAATTTATCAATCTTCGCTCAAGGGGTTAATTACTATACTGTAATTGTTCAGTGGCTACTTTGCTTTTGGTAAGGGTAGAAGAGACTCCTTAGCTATGATAAGCAGCTCCTCTAAGAGAAGGGCACTCCCAAATCAAACCATCGTTCTCTAGTTTTGTGTAGTGCCATAGCCTCTGTACCATGGTCTTCCACTGTCTTGGGTTAGAATTATCTTGCTCGAGGGTACACTTGGGCATACTATTCTATCTTCTTTTTTTTCCTCCTCTTGTTTTTTTTTGAAATGGTGTGTTGGGCAGGCTTAATACAAGGCCCACGGATTCCTGGTGGTTTATCAAAAGGTTATCTTTTCCGTAAGTTTTTTTTTTTTTTTTTTTTTTGAGGGACTTAACATTGCATAGTGCATCGGCTATTTCATGTTGACCATTTTTTTCGACTTGTATTCTATATTCCATATTTTTGTACTTACTGTTATCATTCTTGTTAATTTAGTCTTTAAGTATAATGCATCTTTTTTCAATATCATTTACTCCTATGCTATCTGGAGACATTGAGCGAAATCCGGGACTAGTACATCTTAGATTTCGTCAATGTTGTTTGCTGTATTGCAATATTCGTGATCTTTGTGCAAATATTCACGTCCTTACAGTTACATCCAGACAGTATGATATTCGTTTGTGCTCGAAAACTTTGGTTTCTAATATGGGTCGCTCATCTGAGCTCCTTATAACTGGTTTTAAGAAGTCAATCATTTTGAAACGGGATGTCAATCCTAGGGCCAGGGGAATGGCGGTGTATATTAGAACTAAGTACACTGCTTCTCATAAATAGATGCCATTCCTAGGGCCAGGGGAATGGCGGTGTATATTAAGACTTAAGTACCCTGTTTCTCATAAATCCTGCTATGAATGTGGATGTCATGAAATTCGGGTAGTATAAATTTGTGCTAGACATAACAACTATTTGTGTTCGATCTACCAGAATCCAGACATAGATGATTCTATCTTCGATTGTCTTCTTAGCATTACGGCTAAGATACAAGAAGATGATAGAAAGGTCTGTCTTGTCTTTGTTGGCGATTTCAATGCTCACCATAGAGAGGGGTTAAGTTCTGTTTCTCCCACCGATCGCCATGGCTTAAGATCTCTAGACGCCTCTGAATCAGGCTGTGATCAAATCATAAGTGAAGCTACTCATAGGTCTGGTAACTGCTTGGACCTCGTATACACTGACTCTCCTGACATTATAACAAGTAAGGTTGATTATCCAGTTGGGACGTCTGATCATTCCTTGATTTCACTAGTAGTGAAAACTGAGCAGCTTGTCCCTGATATAGCATACTCATGTAAGTTATATATGAAACCTCAGAGTGGATTGGGATTTTGAGTGATCTTTTGAACTTTAATTTATCACAGTTGTATAGTAGTGTTGATCCTGTTGTCCCTTTAAACGAAAATCTAGTCACCATAATTGATATACGTATCCCTTCTGGTGTGTAAGGTACCGAGTGAAAGACAAACCATGGTTCAATGATACTTGTAGATGTGCTTATTTGGAGAAGCAGGAGGCCTTTCATCTTTTGGAGAGTACCAGGTTAGATTTGACTTGGAATAACTATACTCAGCTAAGAGTTTTTCACCGAGAGTTTATGCCTCAACTGAAAAGGAATACAATTTAACCATAAAAGAACCTCGTTCTGGTACAACCCAGTAACATTAGTGGTGAACTATTCTCAAATCTGCACTTCTTGGTGTAGATGCAACAGTTCCTCTTTTACTTAAACCAGATGGCTCGGTCACTCACTGTCCAATTGAAAAGGCAACCCTTTTGACTGATATGTTTAACAGTAAGCAGAGTAATGAGGAAATTTATCTTCCTCATTCTTGTTTTCCTGAGGCTAACCTAACTAGTTTAGCTTTTCGATGTCGTGAAATTGAAGCTCTCTTGATGACCTTGATGCTTATGGAGGTATAGACTCAAATGGTATTTTTCCTTCGTTTTTTATAAAGACTGCAGAATTCTTACCTCCAAAGTTATCTGTTATTTTGCACAATTTAGCAAGAAGAGGAGCTTTAAGCACTTGGAGAATTGGTAATGTTACTACACTATGTAAATGTGTATGTGGTAGCTCAAGCCATCTGATTACCGCCCAATTTCCATAACTCCCATATTATCTAAAGTTTTTTAACGTCTTTAGGCTAAACGTCGTAGTAGATTTGCTGAAGGTAATCAGCTGTTCCCTAGTTTGCAATTTTGCTTTCGTGAAAGCCTTGGAGCTGGTGATGCACTTCTCACAATCTCCAATGGTGTACAGAAATCCCTTGATTGTGGTCAGGAAGTTCGTATGATTGGTCTTGATTTTAGTGCTGCCTTTGACCGTGTTAATCATGAGGCCCTTGTTTTCAAACTCCAAAAGTTGGTAGTGGGTGGGTCGTTTATTATCATTATTATTGAAAAATGGGTGAACTCATAAGCTATGATTAAAGGAACAAGGAGTATCAGTGAAGTTTCGATTTTTTCTCTTTTTGCCTGAATCATAAATATAGCAAAAAGTATTGTTGGTGTCGGAATTAAAAAATAAAACAGAATATAAAGATACTCATATTCGTGAAAGGAAATGTTTGATGGAGGTGCAATTGCATGACAGAAAAGAAGATACAAGTGAACATGATGATGGATACAGGGGTCAATGATAAAGTGATGGTGATGGAGTTGACCAGTAACAAATATAGAAGGAAGGTGAATAAAACGTGATTTCATAGGAAAGTGAAGACAGATTTAAAGGTTAAAGAGTAACTAAGTCTCAAAATGAAAGAACCCATTGGAGATACACTATTAGATGTATTATGTAGATTTGTTGACCATTGAGGACAGGAGAGAGGTAGAGAGGGACGAGGTATGACCTGAAAAGATGGTATAATGCTTATGGAATGGAAATGACCTAAATATGTATAAGAGGCTCTTAAGAGGGTAAATGATAGAAACAGTCCTGGAATTGATGGGATTGCAAGTAGTATAAGGGTAATAGAGTGACTGTAGCCAGCTATGGATTGTATGGTATGTTTGGCTATGGGGAGAGTTCCCAATGAAGAGATTATAAGGAATAAGTGTTACGTTATATAGGGGTGGAAGGGATTAGGGTGACTAAGAATTATAAGTCAGGAATTTGGTTATAATACCATAAAGAGCATGTGGCATTATTTTGATTGACAAATTCGGACAGGTGATGGGGAAGTGATAGGGGTAGATCAGAAGTGCGAGGAGGTAGGGAGGCAAGGAAAGCCTAAAATGTCTGAATTAATACATTAACACTCATATAGGAAATGGAAGGAAGTACAACAGAGCGTGCAAGATGATGGGATTGAGTGATGCAATACGCTTAACGGGGTTTGACATGCTTTGGATGAGCCTTCTGTGCAGATATATCTGTGGAAATATTTGACGCATTGGAAGGTCATTTATGACTGCAGTAAAAGGATGAATGTAACATTGGAGTATTGTTTTTTTATAGATGCAACAAATTTTGAATTTTCAGATCTACACTGTCTATATGCTCGTATTAGTGTCTGTGCACATATCTCTGACCTGTCTTTCATATTCACATATAATAAGTACGGAAAAATAAAGACATATTACATTTAAAATACTTCATCTTATTGTTATTAGAAATTTTCCCATTGAAAAGAACAAAAGAAATTTAAGTCCTCTTGGGCATTCCAGTCTCATTCTTGTAGGGAAATTACATCATCCAATTCATCGACGAAGTAGGCAAAGTGTTTTCTCAAAATGAATGTTTGGATGTACTGCTGCTGCTATTTTTACCAATGATGTAAGAATTCAGATTGCAAC
>NC_090727.1:194685962-194705962 GCF_036898095.1 Palaemon carinicauda
CTATGAAAGTTTTTATCAGAACCATTTCTGGTTGGTAGATATAGATTAAGATAGTCTCTTGTATAAAAATTGTTAAAGCCTTGAATTGATTGAAGATTGGCCTCTGAACCATTTCAAATAACATTGTTGTCTAAGGCCACCTTTTTAACTGAATGCAACTAACTTCACATGGTTAACTAACAGGTATTTAATTTCCCACTTAATACGACTGAAAGTAAACTCGTTAGGAGTCCAACCCTGATTCTTTCGATGAGGAGGTTTACGTACTAACCACTCTGCAACTAGTCACAACATTTGAGATACAAACATAAAGAAAGAACACACACACACAAACACACACACACACACACACACACACACACACACACACATATATATATATATATATATATATATATATATATATATATATATATATATATATACATTTACTTATATATATATATATATATATATATATATATATATATATATATATATATACATATATATATATATATATATATATATATATATATATATATATATATATATATATATATATATATATATATATACAGAGAGAGAGAGAGAGAGAGAGAGAGAGAGAGAGAGAGAGAGAGAGAGAGAGAGAGAGAGAGCGTAGAAATTAAATTTTTCGTTAAATCTCTTACAATATCTATAGAAATTCTTCCATGCATTTCCCACCTGGAACAGAAATTAAATGTGAGCGTGAAAAAATAGACAAAGCAAGCAAGCTAAATACTGTCGAGGTGAAAATCAGTATTCCAGTATTTGTAGTACTCCCTGACTTAAAAATATACACCTGTTCGGGACAGGAAACTGATGCTTTTCGAAATGTTCGTTTATTTCGGTAAACAATATGTGGAATAAACTCGTCACCGACATGAGACAGAGAGAGATGAATACTGTGTTTAGATTTCAGTACGTGAGCTGACTATTTTAAGAGGTGTCACTCTGGATTTCTTTTCTGGGTGTCTTTAGTCTTTTATCTTGTTTATTTTTTTCTGCTTCCTTTCATGAAATA
Organism: Palaemon carinicauda; assembly: GCF_036898095.1. Lineage (NCBI taxonomy): Eukaryota > Metazoa > Arthropoda > Malacostraca > Decapoda > Palaemonidae > Palaemon > Palaemon carinicauda. Next base: position 194,686,990 of record NC_090727.1, read on the forward strand.
TACTCTCTGTTTTGTGATAATTATTCAAAAGTTTATGATATTCGCACATAAAACCCATAAAAGCTTTGTATAGGGAAAGAGGTATTTCATTCATGATCATGATAATGATAATGTGTTCTACGCATATTATATACAAATGTTAAGCCCCATATATATTTTGATAATGAATTCCCTCTTCCATTGGAATAACTGCACCCGAAAGAGAACTGGATATGACTATTCGTGTTTCTTGTTGCAACAAAAATTTCTCAGATTCCATTGTATAATTTTTGAATAAATCTCTCCGATTAATTTTCAATTTACTTTTCTTAGACACGCGAATGTAAAACCAAGCAATCAGTGTGTTAATTACAACTAGGTAGCTGTGGCAAACCTTGTTCGTATTTGGGGAGAACTGGCATTTATGCGATTGTAATGACTTCTTATATCACCTATAGAGTTCATGGTAATAATGTTGTTGTACCCTAACAGATGTAAGATCATTAAGCTTTATTGTAATCATAAAAAAATTAAATGTTGTTCAAGTTCCACGCTTGCTTTAGGTGATTGTCTTAAGAGCAGTTAAAGGAAATCAAAATAGTTTCTGTTATTATTTTTATATTTCCAAGTAAATTTTAGCTACCAAGGAAAGATATAGAAATAAATCTCCTTCATATACATTAAATATTGATTACTTATCTAATATGATGATCAGAAGTCATGCCATCCATGGCGGTGCATTTCCAATGAAATATGGTTCGAAAGGTATAAAGGTAGTTTATGGTGAATGAAGGATAACTTTGCTAAGGCATTGGCCAATCTCTGCTCCTTCTTGCAGTACGACAGGACATTATGAAACTAATGACAGGCTTTCATGTGATATGATGTTTTTGAAAAAACAAATGCACAATCATGCATAAAAGATAGTGATGTTTTATTCAACCAAAAATTTGTAGAGTATATTGATTCGGTGTTTCCTCTTACGTTTCACAAATCTATATCGGGTCCAGCAAAGGCGAGTTATTTGAAAAAATCGATAATCATGATTTTCATGAATTAGTCTTGAAAATTTGTACAGTTGATGTACATGAATATAAATTAAATAATAGCCTAACATTGCAAAACTGCCTTGAGCAATATTTTCGAAGTTAGAATAAATCAAGGCTAAGGCTAAAGCAATATCTCAATCCTACCGAATCGTTATCAAATTTCTCATAGATTATTCTGAATTATAATGTTGGAGAACACAGAACTCAGGAGCATCTCAAACTTACACTCATTTATTCAAAAGTGCACCTTTGCTCATTATGCCCTTATCAGCTAATTGTGCCATGCTATTGTGGCAGGAGCAATGCAACCAGTCTTTGGCGTTCCGTCACTGGAAGCCAATGGTCGCCTTCCACGTCTATCTGAGACGGAAATCAATGGTTGCTTTCCTCGGCTATCCGTCACCGGAAACCAATGGTTACCCTCCTCGATTATCCAGCACCGGAAACCAATGGTTGCCGTGCTCGGTTATCCAGTACCGGAAACTAATGGTTGCCTTCCTCGGTTATCCAGTACCGGAAACTAATGGTTGCCTTCCTCGGTTATCCAGTACCAGAGACCAATGGTTGCCTTCCTCAGTTATCCAGTACCGGAAACCGATGGTTGCCTTCCTCGGTTATCCAATATCGGAAACTAATGGTGGCCTTCCTCAGTTATCCAGCACCGGAAACCAATGGTTGTCATTATCGGTAATCCAGCACCGGAAACCAAAGTTGCCTTCCTCAGCTATCCAGCATCAGAAACAAATGGTTGCCTTCCTCGGTTATTCAGCATCAGAAACCAATGTTGCCTTTCTCAGTTATCCAGCATCAGAAACAAATAGTTGCCTTCCTCGGTTATCCAGCACTAAAAACCAATGGTTGCCTTCCTCAGCTATTTAGCAACGGAAACCAATGGCTGCCATCCCCGGCTATCCAGCTCTGGTAACTAGTGGTTGAATTTCTAGGCTATCTGGAACCGGAAACAGATGATTGCCTTTTGCAGCTATCCGGCACCAGAAACCAATGGTTACCTTTCTCAGCTATCCAGCACCGGAAAACAATGGTTGCCTTCCTCAGCTGACCTGCACCGGAAACCAATTGTTGTCTTCCTCCGTTATCCAGTACCGGAAACCAATGGTTGCTTTCCTCGGCTATTCATCACCGGAAAACAATAGTTGCTTCCCTCAGCTATCCAACATCGGAATCAATGATTGCTTACCTCAGCTCTCCAGCACGGGAAACCAATGGTTGTCTTCCTCGGCTATCCAGCCCTGGAAAGCAATAGTTGACTTTGTCGGTTATTTGACACTGGAAATCATTGGTTGTCTTCCTCAGTTATCCGGCACCGGAAACCAATGATTGCCTTCCTCAGCTATCAAGCACTGGAAATCAATGATTGCCTACCTCAGTTATCCAGCACTGGAAACTGATGGTTGCCTTCCTAGGCTATTCAGCACCAGAAATTAGCAGTTGACTTTCTCGGCTATCTAGCACCGGAAACAGATCGTTGCCTTCCACGGCTACCTGATACCAGAAACCACTGGTGGCCTTCCTCAGATATCTGGCTCTAAAAATCAATGGTTGATTTCCTTAAGTATCCAGCACCCATAACCAATGGTTGCCTTAGTTGGCTATCCAGCACCGTAAGACAATGATTGCCTTCCTCGGGTATCTAACACTGGAATCAATGATTACCTACCTCAGCTATCCACCACGGGAAACCAATGGTTGCCTTCCTCGACTATCCAGCCCTGGAAACCAATGGTTAACTTTCTCTGTTATCTGACACTGAAAATCAATGGTTGTCTTCCTCGGTTATCTGGCACCAGAAACCAATGGTTGCTTTCTCAATTATCCAGAATGGGACACCGATGGTTGCCTTCCTCGGCTATCCAGTACCAGAAACCAATGGTTGCCTTCCTCAGCTATCCACCACTGGAAAACAATGGATGCCTTCCTCAGCTATCCAGCGCTGGACACTAGTTGTTGACTTTTTCGGCTATCTGGCTCCTGGAACAGATGGTTGCCTTCCACGGCTACCTGACACCAGAAACCACTGGCGGCCTTCCTCAGCTTTCTTTCACTGAAAGTCAATGGTTGAATTCCTCAGCTATCCAGCCCCAGAAACCAATGGTTGCCTTGGTCGGCTATCCAGCACTGGAAAACAATGGTTGCCTTCCTCGGCTATCTAACACCGGAATCAGTGATTGCTTACCTCAACTATCCACCACGGGAAACCAATGGTTACCCTCTTCGACTTTCCAGCCTTGGAAACCAATGGTTAACTTTCTCTGTTATCTGACACTGGAAATCAAGGGTTGTCTTCTTCAGCTATCCGGCACCAGAAACCAATGGTTGCCTTTCTCAACTATCCAGCATGGGACACCAATGGTTGCCTTCCTCGGCTATCCAGTACCAGAAACCAATGGTTGCCTTCCTCAGCTATCCACCACTGGAAAACAATGGATGCCTTCCTCAGCTATCCAGCACTGGAAACTAGTGGTTGACTTTCTCGGCTATCTGGCACCGGGAACAGATGATTGCCTTCCACGGCTACCTGATACCAGAAACCCCTGGTGGCCTTCCTCAGCTATCTGGCACTGAAAATCAATGGTTTTGTACCAACCGTGTCACACGATCGTACATAATTTATTTTGTATATATTATGCTTGTATCTTTGCTCTTCCCTCGCACTAAAAAGAACCAGAATAAACATGTCTGCGTTTCTCCTATGTAACACGGTCTGTTTCTCGAACATGTAATTTCCTGTTGCCATGAGGTTTTGTATATAAAGGAGAGTGTTCTATAATAAATTAACTCAGTTGCTTTCACACTGCCTTTGAGTTCACAACCTTCTCTCGGCCGTCACATTGGTGACCCCGGAAGTCGACTCGCTCCCACCGCCTTCCACCCCCACCCCCTCGCCCCTCCATCGTTGGTACTATGGCGGACTCTACAGAAGTTGGCGCTGCGGCGGCCCCATTGAAACTTTCACCGTTCGCCAGTGGAGAGGTGTTTGCTTGGTTTCAGCGCGCAGAAGTCCAGTTTTACATCAAGGGCGTGACTCGCTTAACCACCAAAGCAGATTATGTTCTTGCGGCGATACCCAAGGACACCTTCCCGGAAATATCCGACAGGCTTTGTGAACAAAGAGACACCCCAATAGCGTATGACGCCCTCAAAACATACCTTCGGCAGCAGTACTCGCCGTCCCCAGCCGCCCGTGTAGCAAAGCTTTTTCAGCTCTCGCAACAACCACAGACGGCTCTCCTCGTGAGGTGAACCTACTTCGTGCCCTTTGGATACGCCGTTTACCCGGACCTATACGCGCTGCCATACTCGATGTCGATAGTTTACCCATAAAGGACTTGATGACCAAAGCCGACGCCATTATGGACAGCCACTTCAAGACCTCCATCAACGCCTCCACCCATGACGAAGAGGATGCCTATTCAACGTCAACCGAAGCTGACATGAATGCCGTAGGACATACACGCCTACACCGTGACGTGCCGAAGCAGCGACAAAGCCACCCACCACCCACCAATCGCTCGCGCCCCAACAAACGACTTTTACAGCCACTTACTACCTCCCATCCACCTCAGTTTTACTACTACCACTTCAGATTCGGGGCAACCGCGAAGAAATGTGCCAAGGATTGTCAGTGGCCAAAAAACGTGTAAGTAGGTCATCGCTTGTGGCGGTGGCCTCCTGTGTTTCTAATCTTTTCTTTTTAAATGATGCAGGAACGAGCGTGCGATTTTTGGTAGACACGGGTGCTTGTCGTTCTCTTTTGCCAAGGAAACTCTTCAAGACAAGACGTTGTCTGTCTACATCTGCCGACGTCCGCTTGGTAGCTGCCAACGGATCTGCGATAACCACCTACGGTTACGAGAACCTCACATTATCGTTCGGAAACGGTAAATTCAATTGGAAGTTTCTCATTGCTGACGTCACATTGCCAATCCTCGGTGCGGATTTCCTCTCTCCTTTCCAACTTCTGGTCGATGTCGCCCACCGACGATTGCTCAACGCAGACTTGTACTTGTCCACACCTCTTCATCCCGCCCCCTCTAACCTCGCTCTCCACATTAGCGCACCCACGGATGCCTACGCCCACCTCCTCACGTCGTACCCGGAAGTTTTCCGTCCAGAACTTCGCCAAACACCCACGGTTCCTGCCAAGCACGGTATTTATCACCATATCAAGACAACGGGACCCCCAGTCTTCGCAAAATTCAGACGTCTGGCACCGGAACAATTGGCAGCCGCCAAACAGACGTTCGCCGAAATGGAGGAAATGGGCCTTTGCCAAAAGGCCTCCAGCCCATGGTCGTTACCCTTACACATCGTTCTGAAGAAAGACGGCTCCCTCCGTCCATGCGGGGATTACAGGCTCCTGAACATGCAAACAGAACCGGATCACTACCCCCTCCCAAACATTGCCGACGTGACCTCCTACCTGCACAAAGCAAAGGTTTTCTCTACTCTCGACCTCCTGAAGGGGTATCATCAGGTGCCCATGAACCCAGAAGACATCCCCAAGACTGCCATCACCACTCTCTTCGGTACATACACCTTCAATTACTCCTGTTTCGGCCTTCGTAATGCTGGGGCCACGTTTCAACGCCTCATGGATGGCATCTTAGGGGACCTCCCTTTCTGTGTATGTCATGTGGATGACATACTTGTGTTCTCCTCCTCAAAAGAGGAACACCTCCGTCACCTGCGCATCGTGCTCGACCGCCTGCAACAAAACGGCCTTGTAGTCCGGTACAACAAGTGTACCTTTGGTGCTAACGAAGTGTCGTTCTTAGGGCACCGCATCATTCCTGAAGGGATCCACCCCCTCCCTGAGAAGGTAGCAGCCGTTCAGAACTTACCCGTGCCCTCGACCGTCAAAGCTATGCAGGAATTCTTGGGCATGATCAACTATTATCACCGTTTTCTTCCAGCCATTGCCGCCACTCTTGCTCCCCTCTATGCCTCCCTCAAGGGCAAGCCAAAGCACCTGAAGTGGGGTCCCCTTCAAGAAGCCTTCTGCAATGCAAAGAAGGCCCTATCAACTGCTGCGGCTCTCCCTTTTCCTATCCCACATGCCCCTCTCCTTCTCTCTACCGATGCCAGCAACGTCGCTATTGGTGCAGTACTCGAGCAGGTGGTCAACGCTCGCCCCGCCCATTGGCCTTCTTCGGCAGAAAACTGTCCAAGGCAGAATCGGGTTATTCTACCTTCGATCGAGAATTGCTAGCGGTGTACTTGGCTGTCCGTCACTTTCGTCATTTTTTAGAAGGTACGCCCTTCGTCATTCGCACAGACCACATGCCTCTGGTGTATGCCTTTATTCGACAGTCTGATGCCTGGTCCGCCCGGCAATGCAGACATCTCTCCGCCGTGGCTGAATACAATTACACCATTCAATACGTCCCTGGGAAAATTAATCCCGTTGCCGATGCCCTGTCAAGAAACACGTGTGCTGCCGTTCAACTGGGATTGGATTACAACGCCCTGGCTGAAGCCCAATGACAGGATCCAGAGTATCAAGCATGTAGGACATCCTGCATGTCCCTCCGTTGGGAAGACTTCCCCCTCGGAGACTCCAACACCACCCTCCTCTGTGACGTCAGTACTGGTAGACCGCGACCTTGGATTCCTGCTCCCATGCGACGGCAGGTGTTTGATTTCATTCACGGCGTTTCACATCCCTCGTGCAGTTCTACTGCACAGCTTCTGAAGGCAAAGTTCATTTGGCACGGCATTTCTAAGGATGCTAAGGATTGGGTCCGCGCCTGCACTTCTTGCCAAACTTCCAAAGTACATCGACACACGGATTCCGGAGTGGGCACCTTTCCTTAACCTCAGCGTCATTTCGCACACATTCATGTCGACGTTGTAGGCTCCTTACCTACATCACAAGGACATCGTTACCTGTTTACCGCCATCGACCGCTCCACTCGTTGGCCTGAAGCCATTCCCATGGAAACTGCAACGTCCGCCTCATGTACATCTGCCTTACTCTCTGGATGGATTGCAAGATTTGGTATCCCGGAGCATATTACTTCCGACAGGGGAACCACTTTCACCTCTCAATTGTGGACATCATTAGCGAATCTCCTGGGCATCACCCTACATCAGACAACGGCCTACAACCCCGCTGCCAATGGAATGGTTGAACGTTTTCATCGCACCCTCAAAGCAGCATTGATGTCCCGCTGCAAGGATTCCAACTGGTTTACTCAGCTTCCCTGGGTCCTCCTGGGACTAAGGACCACTCCTAAAGATGCCCTCGACGTCTCAGCAGCTGAAATGGTGTATGACGACCCGTTGGTCGTCCCTACCGAATTTTTTCCCTCTACAACATCCTCCGTCAACTTTTTTCCGCTAATGGTTCCAAGGGGCCTGGGTTTTAGTTTGTGAGAGAGATGCGCCTCCAACAGCATCCCCTTTATCCCTTGCCAGTGTAAAGAAGCTAAAATGGTGGCAACCAGATGGTCTGTCTCCTGGCAGCACATACGGGTTCTGATATAAGAAACTTTAACTAGGTCCCTGCACTGCAGGAACCTCCCCCTTCTCAGGCTAAGTTCTAGGGGCAGAGCAGCCTGAAAACCCGTGGGAGCATGGCATATTGCCAAAGGGCCCCACCTAGAGACCAAACTCTCGGCTGCTGACTGGGAATAAACAGGCTATTTCTGGCCTGCCATCCGTTAACTAGCACTTTCATCCTGATGTAAAAAATTACCCTCCAACAAAATCTGTAAATTAAACCTTAAATAAAAACCCACAACTTAATCAAAACCCCACTGACGGGCTGCCAACGCAAGAGCCTGTGTTCAGCAGTAAGGGCTGGGCAATCTAGCAAGCAAGCAAGCAAGCAAGCACGTATAACCAATGTTTGCCTTCCTCGACTGTCCAGCCCTGGAAACCAATGGTTGTCTTTCTCTGTTATCTAACACTGGAAATCAATAGTTGCCTTTCTTGGCTATCCGCCACCAGAAGCAAATGGTTGCCTTTCTCAACTATCCAGTACGGAACACCAATGGTTGCCCTCCTCAGCTATCCAGTACCAGATATGAAGGGTTGCCTTCTTCAGCTATCAACCACTGGAAAACAATGGATGCCTTCCTCGGCTATCTAACACCGGAATCAAAGATGGCTACCTTTGCTATCCAGCATGGGAAACCAATGGCAGCCTATCTCGGCTATCTAGCCCTGGAATTCAAAGATTACCTACCACAGCTATCTAGCACGGGAAACCAATGGTTGCTTACCGTAGCTATCCAGCACAGGAAAACAATATTTGCCATCCTCGGCCATGTAGCACTGGGAACCAATGGTTGCCTTCCTTGGCTAGCCAGCACTGGAAAGTAACGGTTTCCTTCCTCAGATATCTAGCGCTGAAAACTAATGTTTGCCTTCCTTGGTTATCCAGCACCGTAAACCAATGGCTGCCTTCCTCGGCGATCCAGGACTGGAAAATAATGGTAGCCTTCCCCGGCTATCCATTATTGGAAACCATTGGTTGCCTTCCTCGGCTATCCAGCACTGGAAACCAATGGCTACCTTCCTCGACTATACAGGTCTTGAAACCAATGCTTGCCTTCCTCGGCTATCCAACTTCGAAAACCAATGGTTGCACTCCTCGGCTATCCAGCACTGGAAACCAGTGGTTGCATTCCTCAGCTATTCAGCACTGGAAACCAATAGTTGCCTCCCTTGGCTATCCAGCATGGGACACCAATGGTAGCCTTCCTCGGCTATCAAGCACTGGAAAACAATGGTTGCTTTCCTCGGCTATCTAGCATTGGAAACCAATGGTTGACCTTCTCGGCTATCTGGCGCCGGAACCCAATGGTTTTGTTCCTCGACTAATCCAATAGTTCCTCGGCTAATCCAATGGTTGCCTGCCTTCCCTATCCTGCACGGAAAACCAATAGTGACCTTCCTCAGCTATCCGGTACCGGAAACCAGTGGTTGCCTTCCTCGGCTATCCATCGCCGGAAAGTAATGGTTGCCTTCCTCAAGCAATATAGTAGGAGGTACAATATAGGTTTTTGGAAAGTTGAAAAACGAGAATTTCTTTAAGGGAAGAGATTTCATAAAATGTTAGGGTCTTTCATGATATACAGTAGTTCCATCTTGCCCCATAACAGACTGACTGATTGATTGACTCTTCGCAGAATTATTTACCTTTGGGCCTAGTTTTGTCTAATTTCCTGGAATTTTATGGAAGTCTAACCATCATAAAGCTAGTGTAACGAACAAAGAAAAAACTAACATACGGAACTTCGTCGATAAAGGACCAAAACCTTTTAGAATATTCTTGACTCGGCATTAGAATCAACTTTTATTTGACTTTTACTGAAGAAATAATAAGCCTTTCATTTAATTTAACTTTTCAGAAATAATTAAACTTTTTACAGTAATAGCAAAATTAAATTTCTTTCAACTTGAAATGGTTTCTTAAGTTAATTATTCGGCAATACGTATCAGAATTCTTTTTAAAATGAGATGCAGAAATAAATGCTCCCGTTTCCATCAAACGAAAACAATAATGAGACGCTAGAACTGTAATGGCCTTATTAGAGCTAAAAGAAAAAATGTTTAATTGAAATCACTTTGATACATGAAAGGTGGTTTGTTTGATGATGAAGAACTGCATTTCTATTCAATCATACCAACTATTCAACATTTTTACTTAGGTTTTCATTGTCAGCAGCTTCTGCTACCTAAAAAAAAAAGAAAAACCATTTCATATATAGAATTTTTTTTTTGTTTTTTTTTTTATGAGAAAAATATCTCTATCTATGTAAGGAAATAATTTCAAACTTTTATGCGACGTTAGTTGTTCGGGGAATATTTTAACGTCTATGTAAGATGTGATGCTGAATTACCAAGAAAATCATAATCATATTTCAAGTACTCTTCTGAAATCATTATTCTTATTCATATGAATACAGAATGTACGTTTTAAGGAGATGTGCATTTTTATCACCAATGGTAATGGATGTTAAAACACCATTTGAATATCTGCTTACATAATTGCTTTGAGCATTTATTTCTAAATGGGATAGAATTTTACGTAAGTCGATGATCACAGGTTTATTACACCGTTTATTTTTATGTCATTACTTCACTTTCATTAACAGACAGCTCAACGTATAGAATCTGCATAATTTATAAGCAACGGAGCTGAATAATTGTGAGTATTTCAGATATTCTGTTATTCCTTTCTGCTGGTACAGCTAAGCAAGTGAATCAATATTGGGTCACATAGAGATAAACGGTATTTACTTCATGGTGGTATCTTAAGAAATCTTATATTTTGTTTGGTTTATGATCTATGATCGGCTCTTTTTGATGTCCATTTCCAATCGTTGTAAATTTAATTTTTTTCTTCTAACATTTTATGATATAAATTGGAATTAATTTTTTCTAATTTAAAATTATTATTGTCAAACTAGGTAATAACAATTACTTGATAGATTAAAACACACAACACATAAGTTAATCGAGAAAAGAATAGTTCAATTGAAAGAATATCTTATCATTGCTTGGGATATATCATATCAGAGTTCCAAAATGTGGCTGCTTGTTACATCAGCATAGAGGAAATCTGTTCGACAGAATATCACTAATAAGTGGACAAGGAAAATTTTATGTCTAAGCTACGTGAGTATGACACTTAAATAGTTTTGTTAGTGCACGACATGACACACTATGCGCTATAAGCCTAACTTCAGTACATGAGGACTATCCCTTATTAATTCGTACTGCGCCCACCTATCCCCTAACCGCCATACCTCTATTTCCGCTTCGTTTCTTCCTCATTGTATTCCAACTTCTAACTTTTAATTCGTAGTGCAACCAAAGGGTTTTCCACACACTTGCACCCGGGGACTTGATGACCTTCCAGGCTGCAGCTCTGAGCCATATAATCTAAATTTGGGAAGGTCAAATATTCTCGCTAACAAAACGGTATGTTTAGGTCAATAAGAGAAAATATTGTCCTTAATTGAATGATATGCCTAGGTCAACAAGGCAAAATATTCTTCGGCACATAATAGTAGGTTTAGGTCAACAAGAGAAAATATTCTCTTGAACTAAAAAATGTCCTTAGGTCAACAGGAAAATATACTCTCGTGAACAGAATAATATTCTTAGGTCCACAAGGAAAAATATTTTTTCGATCAGAAGTGAATAGTATTCTTATGTCAACAAATCAAAATATTCTTTCAAATATAATATGTTTAGGTAAACATGACAAGATATTTTCTTTAAATGAATAATATTCTTTGGTCAGCAAGGCAAAAATATTCACTTGAACAGAATAATATTTGAAGGTCACCTGAATGATATATTTATGTCAACAAGGCAAACCAGATCGGGCACTCGGTAGAGCGCATACCTTCGCCACTGCCTCTTTTGTCACCAAGAAAACTGATGATGTGTGTATTTGACCCCAAAACACATATATCACAAAATAGGCAATAGAGTTATGCACATGTTGGCACCAGTTTCATGTAGATCAGATAAAAATTGGCGAATCTATGGCAAAGAGACGTTCATTTTACCTTTTTGTGACCTTGGCCTTGACTTTTGACTCAATCACTCCAAAATCTAATCAAGTTGTTCTTGGATCATGGCTAACTCACCCACCATATTTCATAAGATCCGGTCAAATAGTTTTGGAGTTATGTGAATTACAAACACACAGACAATCATACAAACAAATAAATACACAAACAAGGGTAATAACATCGCCATATTATGTTGTATATCACAAGCTAGACAATTGAATTATGCACCTGGTAGAACTAGTTTCTCGCAAATATGATAAAAATTTACCACGGTATAGCAAAAAGAAATGTTTAACTTTTCGTGACCTTTGATCGAATCACTCCCAAAAATCTAATCAAAATGTCATTGGATCAAGGTGAATCATCCCACTAAATTTGGTGAGATTCGATCAAACAATTTTTGAGTTTTGTGAAGTTTTTGACATTTATATGACCTTGGCCTTTACTTAGCCCAAATCACTCCAAAAATTTATCAAATTGTCCTTCGATCATAGACAATCACCCCCACCAAATATCATGGTGTTCAGTTTTTGAGCTATGCGAATCACAAGCGCACACACACACACACACACACACACACACACACACATAAACATACGCCTATCAAAACATAACCTTCTCCCCAACGAAGTTGGGGAAGGTAAATATTCTGTCCAACTGAATATGTTTAGGTTAACAAAGCAAAATATTCTCTGGAACTGGATGATATTCGTAGGACAACGATGCTAAATAATTTTTCGAACAGAATAATATGCTTAGGTCAACGAGACAGATTATTCTCACGAAGAGAATAATATCCTTAAGCGAACAAGGCAAAATATTACCTCGAACTGATTAGCATGCTTTGGTCAAGAACATAAATTTTCTTGAATCGAAAAAAAAAAATATACCTATATCAACAAAGAGGAATATTCCCCTAAACTGAATGCTATTCTTTGGTCAACAGGGAAAAATATTTACTCAACATGAAGTACATTTTTAGGTCAACAAGGGAAAGTATTCTCTTGACCTGAACGTTATGCTTAGGCTAACAAGAACAAGATATTCTTACGAGCGTAATAACATTCTTACGTTTCTCAAACTCAAATTCTTAGGTGAACAAGGAAAAATATTATCTCGAAAAGAATATTCCCAGGGCAACTTGGTAAAATTGTGTAAAATCATGATTATCGAAAAGAATAATACTCTTTGGACAAAAAGGCAAAATATTAACTCGAATGAATAATTTTCTTAGGTCAAGTGTTGATTTTGTTCATCGAGTAATATATATATATATATATATATATATATATATATATATATATATATATATATATATATATATATATATATATACTTCTAGAAACCCTTTTAATATTGGCAAAGGAAATGAATACATCCGGTAGATTAATACACGAGTCCAAAAGTCAAAATAATCTCTTGGACAGAGTAGATTAGTCTACAATGCAAAATATTTTATCAAAATAACATTCTAAATACGTAACACAAAAATATTTTAATATGCTCTTAGACAAAACAACATTCTTAGGTCGTCGAAGCTAAATGTTCTCTCTAACAAAAAAAAAAATATTGACAAAACATCGCAAAGCATTATCTTCATCAGAATGACATTCACAAGTCCACCCCGCAAATAAAGTTTCTGGAAGAATCACATTCATGAGTGTTATCGTCTGTCCAAAATCTTTCTTTTCTCACAGAATAACATTTATAGACCAAGAAAAATAATATCACTGGTAAAATAATTCATAAATCACCTACACAGAAAAACACTTAGTTTACATTGAAAAATATATTCACAAGCAGATATCTAGTTCAAGCCGAGAAGGTGAAATGTTCTTAATGAGAAAATAACATTCATGAGTTGATGAAAAACCTTGCAGAATAACATATAACTTTGCGATGTAAGATACTCTGCAATTCAATTACATTTGTAAGTAGACTATGCGAAATTCTCACCGATTGAATAAAATTTGTAATACTACCATGCAAAATAAACTCTTAGACAATAACGTTCTTAAATCGACATGGTTGTTATTAATTAACATTTAATAAAAGGTTACTGAATACTCTATCGGACAAAATAACATTCGCAAGTCGACAAGGCTAAATACTCTTTCGGCTGAATGACATCTAAGATTCCACGTGTAAAAATATTTATGGGACGATAACATTTATAAGTCAACGTTGGTGAAAGTTCTTCCGGGAAGAACAACTTTCTCCGTCAACATGGTTGAATACTATCGAACAGAAAAAGATTATGTCGAATATGGTAAACACTCTTTCTGGCAGAATAATAATTATAAGTCTACGACCAGACAAAATATTGTACCACCCGTGTGTCACACGATCGTACATAATAACGACATTTCTCTTTTTTGTATACATTATCCTTTGTATCTTCACTTTCCCATTGCACTGACAGCAACTTGCTTCAGCCTGACTGCCTATTTCTCAGTGTTAACTGTTAATAGAACCGGTTGCTGGTTGAACAAGAAATAGCACGTTGTATTTTGTGACCTTCTTGCCGGGACCTAGTGTGTATATATACTCAATGTGTTTATAATAAAGTACTCAGTTGCATTTATCTCGCCTTTGACTCACAACCTACCCTTGGCCCATCACATTGGTGACCCCAGGGTCAACTCACTCCTCCCGCCTCCCCCCCACCCCCTCACCCTTACTATGGCGGACTCCACGAAAGTTGGCGCCGCCCCATTCTAACTTTCGTCGTTTACCTGCGGAGAGGCTTTTGCTTGATTTCAGCGAGCAGAAGTCCAGTTCCGCATCAAGGGCGTGGCTCGCTCAACCGCTAAAGCAGATTATGTTCTTGCGGTGACCAAAGCCCACACCCTTATGGGCAGCCACTTAACGACCTTCAAGACCTCCATCAACGCCTCCACTCCTAACAAAGAGGAAGCTTACGTGAATGCCATAGGACACATACGCCTACCCCGTGACGTGCTGGAGCGGCGACAAAGCCACCCATCACCCACCACTCACTAGCGCCCCAACCAACGACTTCTACAGCCAGTTACTGCCACACATCGGCCATAGTTTTGCTACTACCACTCCAGATTCAGGGGTGCCGCGAAGAAATGTGCCAGGGATTGTCCGTGGCCATAAAACGTGTAAGTAGGCCTTCGCTTGTGGCGGTGGCCTCCCATGTTTCTAATCTTTTCTTTTTACATGATGCAGGAACAGGTGTGCGAGTTTTGGGTAGACTTGGGTGCTTGTAGTTCTCTTTTGGCAAGGGAACTCTTCAGGACACGACGTAGTCTGTCTAAGTCTGCTGACGTCCACCTGGTAGCTGCCAACGGACCTGCGATACCCACCTACGGTAATGAGAACTTAATTGGAAGTTTCTCATTGCAGACGTCACATTGCCAATCCTCGGTGCGGATTTCATCTCTCATTTCCACCTTCTGGTCGATGTCGCCCACTGACGATTGGTAAACGCAGACTCGTACTTGTCGACACCTCTTCAGCCCACACCCTCCAACCTCGCTCTCCATATCAGCGCACCCACAGATGCCTACGCCCACCTCCTCACGTCCTACCCGGACGTTTTCTGTCCAGAACTTCACCAAAAGCCCACGGCTCCTGCCAAACACGGTATTTATCACCATATCAAGACGACAGGATCCCCAGTCAGCGCAAAATTCAGACGTCTGGCACCGGATGGATTGGCAGCTGCCAAACAGACGTTTGACAAACTGGAAGAATTGGGCCTTTGCCAAAAGGCCTCCAGCCCCTGGTCATAACCCTTACGCATTGTTCTGAAGAAAGATGGTTCCCTCCATCCGTGTGGGGATTATAGGCTCCTGAACATGCAAACAGAATTGGATTACTACCCCTTTCAAACATCGCCGACGTGACCTCCAACCTGCAAAAAGCGAAGGTTTTCTCCACGCTCGACCTCCTGAAGAGGTATTATCAGGTGCCTATGAACCCAGGAGACATCCTTAAGATTGCCATCACTACTCCCTTCGGTACGTACACCTTCAATTACTCCTGTTTTGGCCTCTGTAATGCTAGAGCCACTTTTCAACGTCTCATGGATGGATGACGTCTTAGTGGACCTTCCCTTCTGTGTATGTTACGTGGACGACATACTTGTGTTCTCTTCCTCAAAAGAGGAACACCTCTGCCAACTGTGCGTCATGCTCGACCGCTTACAAAAAAAAACGGCCTCGTAGTCCGGTATGACAAGTGTACCTTTGGTGCCAACGAAGTGTCGTTCTTAGGGCACCGCACAACTCCTGAAGGAGTACATCCCCTCCCTGAGAAGGTAGCGGCCGTTCAGAACTTCCCCATGCCCTCAACCCTCAAAGCACTGCAGGAATTCTTGGGCATGATCAACTATTATCACCGTTTTCTGCCAGCCATTGCCGCCACTCTTGCTCCCCTCTATGCCTCCCTCAAGGGCAAGCTAAAAGACCTGAAGTGGGGCCCCTTCAAGAAGCGGCCTTCTGCAACGCAAACAATGCCCTATCAACTGCTGCTGCTCTCACTTTTCCCATCCCACAAGCCCCTCTCCTTCTCTCCACCAATGCCAGCGACGTCGCCATTGGTGCAGTACTCGAACAGGTGATCAACGGATCGCCCGGCCCATTGGCCTTCTTCAGCAGAAAACTGTCCAAGGCAGAATCGGGTTATTCTACCTTCGATCACAAATTGCTGGCGGTGCACTTGGCTGTCCGTCATATTCGTCATTTCTTAGATGGTACGCCCTTCGTCATTCGTAAAGATTACTTGCCTCTAGTGCACGCCTTCACTCATGAGTCTGATGACTGGTCCGCCCGTCAAAGCCGACATCTCTCCGTCGTGGCTGAATACAATTGCACCCTTCAACATGTCCCTGGGAAAATGAATCCCGCTGCCGATGCCCTGTCAAGAAACACGTTGGCTGCCATTCCACTGGGATTGGATTAAAACGCCTTGGCTGATGCCCAACGACTGGATCCAGAGTATCAAGCATGTAGGACATCCTACATATCCCTCTGTTAGGAAGACATCCCCCTAGACGACTCCAACACCACCCTCCTCTGTGACATCAGTACCGGTAGTCCGCGACCGTGGATTCCTGCTCCCATGCGCCGACAGGTGTTTGATTTCTTTCATGGCCTTTCACATCCCTCACGCCGTTCTACTGCACAGCTGCTGAAGACAAAGTTCATTTGGCACGGCATTACTGAGGATGCTAAGGATTAGGTCCATGCCTGTACTTCTTGCTAAACTTCCAAAGTACATCGACACACGAATTCAGGAGTGAGCACCTTTCCTCAACCTGAGCCTCGTTGTGCCCACATTCACGTTGACGTTGAAGGCCCCCTACCCACATCACAAGGACATCGTTACCTGTTTACCGTCATCAACCGCTCCACAAGTTGGCCTGAAGATATTCCCATGGAAACTGCAACATCTGCCTTATGTACATCTTCCTTACTCTCAGGATGGATAGCAAGATTCGGTATCCCTGAGCATAGTATTTCTGGCAGGGGTAACACTTTCACCTCTAAATTGTGGACATCATTAGCAAATCTTCTGGGCATCACCCTACATAAGACAACTGCCTACAACCCTGCGGCCAATGGAATGGTTGAACGTTTTCATCGCATCCTCAAAGCAGCTTTGATGTCCCACTGCAAGGACTCCAACTGGTCTACTCAGCTTCCTAAAGACACCCTGGACGTCTCGGTAGCTGAAATTGTGTATGGCGACCCGTTGGTCATTCCTGCCGAATTTTTTCCTTCTGCAACCTCCTCCAACAATCTCTAGCGCATACGTCACGTCGAGGGAAAATTTACTCCATGCCGCCAGACTTACAATCCCCAGCGAAGCATCACATACCGACAGACTTGAACTCTGCAATGCACGTCTGCCTACGCAATGACACTAGCAAGCCACCGCTAACGCCCCCTTACACGGGCCCTTTCCTTGTGATCCAACGCAATCATAAAGCATTCCTACTAAACATTCGTGGCAAAGAGGACTGGGTCTCCAGTGATCGTCTAAAGCCTGCTTATCTCCTGCTAGATGAACTGCCTACAGTTCGCCTCTCGAGATCAGGGCGCCCATATTTAACATGTACAGTATGTCATTTTTAAGGGGGTGGGGGAGCCATGTACCACCCGTGTGTCACATGATCCCACATAGTAACAACATTTCTCTTTTTTATATATATTATACATTGTATCTTCGCTCTCTCCTCGCACTAACAGCAACTTGCATCAACCTCTCTGCCTATTTCTCATTGTTAACTGTTAACAGAACTGGTTGCCTGTTGGACAAGGAATAGGATGTTGTATTTTGTGACCTTCTTGCCGGGGACCTAGTGTGTATATATACTCGATGTGCCCATGATAAAGTACTCAGTTGCATTCATCTCGCCTTTGGCTTACAACCTACTCTTGGCTCGTCACAATATTTTCTAAGGAAGAATAATATTCATAAGTATACGGTACAAAATTATTGAAAGGAGTTTATTTTTGTGCTATTTATTAAAAAAAAAAAAAAAAAAAAAAAAAAAAACATCAAGAATCAAATGGTATAACCAGTAGTTATAACGATTCATATGTAAAATTGTTCTCAAAACCCTGTTATTGTAACACTGTTGAAACTCAAATTAGTAAAGATATATCCAATTATTATTTTTTTCAAATATCAATTGTAAAAGATGACAAAAAAAAAAATTATTTAGTTAAAAAGTAATGAAGAGCATGTTTAGGCAAATTGCAACACCAGGCTTAAATACAATATCTCGCAGTACAATTACAACTCCTTAGTTGTAGATATAATGAATCGTAATTGAAGGTATTATGAACATGCATTAATAGTGTTATCTTTCTGGTTCTTAGAATATGTATTAATAATTTCACGCTCGATAGTAGAACTACTCATCTTGATGCCTGATTTAATTTTCCCATGTATTGAGATCCGGAGGGTGGAATTGGATTACAGTCAAGCAGTACAATTAACAATTAACCAAATCTGCAGAACGCAGTCTTATGTTGATACTGTAATGAGAGAGAGAGAGAGAGAGAGAGAGAGAGAGAGAGAGAGAGAGAGAGAGAGAGAGAGAGAGAGAGAGAGAGAGAGTAATCATTTCCTTTGCCAGCAAAAGATATTAGAGGCATTAATAGGTAGATTTCCCAAATAATCAAAGGTTATCGTATAAACTGAACACAGTGCTATGTATAAAACACTATCCGGCCATTAAAACACATTGCTCAATTTAGTATTTAGAGCTGGTCGTGTATCTAAATGAATACAGTTGAGACGCTCGTTATCACGTGGGTGAGGCTGTTGGTCTGCTCGAAAGAGAATATTCTGACTTCATTTTTCCACCTGACCAAAAAAAAATAAAAAAATAGAAAAATAAAAATAAAC
>NC_090727.1:194710962-194715962 GCF_036898095.1 Palaemon carinicauda
CAGAATGTGCAGAGCAAAGCAAATACCACATAGTTAACTCTCGAGGGGAAGAGAGTGATGTTGGGTCAAGGTCATTCATGTCAACATCAATAGTATTGAATAATCAATTTAATGTTTTATCAGATAATTGTGAGACAATAGATTTTCCTATGAAACACACGGCCGAATTAAGTAAAACAGTGTATGCTCCCGTAGATTTGCAACGAATTCATACAATAATAAGCCAAAATGAGTTACGGCCAACCTTATATGCTGTAAATTTAGAACACAAATCCTTTACGTTATTTTTTGACTCTTGTAGTCCACGTAATATCATGGATTTGAAGACACATCATTTGTTGTTTTCGAACTTTCCGATTGAGAAATCCGGAATTAGACTTTCGGGTATAGGAAATAATGAATTAAATGTCATAGGCATAACTCATGTTCAGTTCAGAGTCGGTAATCGCACGTTTGCCGATACATTTGTTGTTGTAAAAAACATTAATATGTATCCAGCTGTAATTATAGGATACCCATCTATGGGAAATAAAAACATTATCTTAGCCCCTGCCAAGCACGGCGTGTATATCAAAGGGAAATTCTATAAGTCTTCTAATACCTTAAAATCAGTTTTGGATAAAAAGGAGACGACAAATGTAACCGTAACGTACGTTGAAGAACCAATAACTTGTCTCACTAATAAAGAAATAATATACGCGATCCAGCAGAATTCTCGTTCACCCGTAATATCATCTTGCACGCAATCTATCGAACCAAACGTACCTTCGAATTTAATAGTGCAAATAAAGAAAACATTACCGGGATCTGAAATATTAATCCTTTCGATACTTTGAAAACTAACGGATTGTCTGTCACACAAGCTATTTATACAGTAGGCTCACATCAACAATGTAATATTGAAGTCTGTAATCATTTAAATAACACTTTAGTAATTCACAAAAATCAACATATCTTGGATGTAGAAGTTTATAAACATCGTATTCTTACCGTTGCTGAAATCAATCACTCTCAATCAGTTACGGAAGAATCCCTTTTGCGATCTATTAAAAATAAAATCAATAAGGACATTCAAGACGAAGAAATTCAGCAGAAAATTTTTGAACTTTTAACTAAATATCATTATGTTTTTTCCACTACGGATGGATCCTTAGGAAAAACAGATGTGATCGAGCATCAAATAAGGTTAAAGGACAAGCAGAAAATTATCTATGTACCCTCGTACAGACTCCCTATGAAATTCCAGAATGAAATAAATGATGAAGTAGGTAAAATGCTAGAAGAAGGAGTCATTAGGAAATCAAACAGCCCATATAATTTTCCTTTAATAGTTGTACCGAAAAAAGATCGAACATGGCGTATCTGCGTCGACTTTCGTCGTCTAAACGAGGAAACGATCCCTGATCGATTCCCAGTGCCATGTACTGACGATATTTTGTCTTTGTTAGGTCAGAATAAATATTTTACCAGTTTGGACTTACTTAAAGGCTTTCACCAGATATCATTAGAAGAAGATAGTATCCCATACACAGCCTTCAGTACAGCCAGGGGACATTATGAATTTTTACGGATGCCTTTTGGTCTACGTTGTGCTCCTATAACATTTACAAGAATGATTAACATAGTGTTTGGAGACTTGTTAGGGGATATATTGCATGCCTATATGGATGATCTTGTAATCTTTTCCAACACCTTAGAAGAACATCTACGTAAGTGAGAACTAGTACTACAGAGATTAAGACAACATAACTTAAGGGTAAAGATTAGTAAGTGTGAATTTTTCAAAACAGAATTAATATATTTGGGTTTCATGGTGTCAAGCCAAGGTCTTAAAGTAGTCCATGATAAGGTGTCGGCTATACGTAATTTTCCCATACCTACTAATGTCAAGGGAATACAGCAATTTCTGGGTTGTAGTGGATATTACAGGCGTTTTATACGCAACTATTCAATAATAGCCGCTCCTTTAACTGATCTTACGAAGAAGGGCGTAGATTTCATATGGTCTGAGCAGCATCAACAGGCGTTTAATACTTTGAAAGATGAACTGTGTAGTTCTCCTATCTTAAAATTTCCTGACTTCGGTAAGGAATTCTTCATTGCAACAGACGCCTCAGACTTAGGAGTAGGAGGGGTATTGCTTCAGCAATATGATAAACAATTTTTCCCGATAGCTTTCTATTCTCGAAAATTGAGAACTTCCGAAAGTAAGTATGCAGTAATAGACAAGGAAGGGCTAGCTATTGTTAATTCGCTAGTGCATTTTAAGTTCATAATTTACGGTTATCCCGTTAAGGTTCTTACTGACCATAAACCACTAACAGAGTTCTTTAAAGGCTTCAACCACAGCCCTAAACGAACTCGGTGGCATTTGATCATTCAAGATTTTGGCGCAAGAATCGGGTATTTACCTGGGAAAGCAAATATCATTGCGGATGCATTATCACGCAACCCCGTGTCATCTTGTACGGAGCCTTTAGCTGAATTAATAGATATATCAACATCCATGCCTATTGTAAAAACAATATCTGAACAAGAAGATTTAGGCTGGAGCGCTGAATTGTTACAGACTGAGCAAAGAAAAGATCAGAAAATAGAAACAATTATAAATGCTTTGAAAGGCAATCATAAGGAAAAGGAATATATCAAGTATAAGCAGCAGAATTATATAATCAAAGATAATATTCTGTGTAGGACTGTGACAAGGAAAACCCGCAATACACCACATGTAACTAACGACCAGGTAGTAGTACTAATCTCACTTATTTCCACTGTCCTGAATTGGTTGCATTCAAATCCATTACATGGACACCCGGGGTTCTCATTAATGTCACAGAAAGCCAAATCATTGTTTTATTGGCATACGATGCTTACAGATATAAAAAGACACATAGCTAATTGTCGCACATGTTAGGAAAACAAAGGGCATACGAAAACACCTGTCAGCCTAGGAGCTTATCCTGTGCCCAATCAACCCTTTGAAAGAATACATTTAGATTTGTTAACAGGATTTTACGAGTCAGACAGAGGAAATAAGCACCTCTTAGTAATTATAGATGCTTTAACTCGATATACAGAACTAATAGCGCTTAAAACTAAAACTGCGATTGAATGCGCTAGGAAGTTTTACGAGTGTTACATTTGTAAGCATGGAATTCCACACATGATAATCTCAGACTCGGGTGGTGAATTTAATAATCACTTTCTTACCTCATTGTGTGAATTCCTCAGCATAAAGAAAATAAATACCATGATATATCACCCAGAGTCGAATGGGCTAGTGGAAAGAGCAAATAGGAAGATATTAAATATATTAAGGGTAACACTAGGGGGATCAGACCCCAACTGGGATATTGCAATACCGGCGGCACTGAGTACTCTGAATCATTCATATCATATATCAATTAAAATGTCACCGCATGAAGCATTGTATGGTACCCCAGTTAGAACGCCTTTCCATGTATTAACGCCTACAACTAATCTATCAAATCCTTTAAAAGAATGTATAAATGCAAGTATAAGTCGATATGATATCCTTCGAAAGAATTTAGAAGAATCACAAATCATAATGAAAAGGAATCATGATAAAACAGCGAAACCAACTAAAACATATACCGTGGGTGATAACGTATATATTCAAATCAATGTATGAAAAGGGCTCAATTATAAACTAACACCTAAGTTTGAAGGCCCATTTAACATTTTGGAAACATTAACGGCCAATAGGTTTAGAGTTCAAAACGTATCCCAACCCACGGATGAGAGAATAGTACCATTGGCTCACATAAGAAATTAAAAAGAAAAGAGAGGAAAAGAAGTGAGGGAAATTTTTTTTTTATTTTATGGGATTAAAAGTTTTCTTTTTAATACAGGAGTAATTACATATATTTTTCTCGTTACAGGTTTCCAAGATGAATTTTTTGTTGTTGGGAGTGATATTGTTCGCTCAGACATTTTTCTCGTGTGGGATGAGCTCTAAAACTAAAAGTATAAATTTTAAATATGGCACTATAGTTGAAAGACAAGAAGACGTTTTTATTACATCAACCAACGTAATCGTAGAAGTGAATATGCAAGCAATTTTTCTTCAAGAGAATGATGTCACTAGCTTAAGAACCGCCATTTCAAGGTTTTCTGCCTCATTGGATGAGTTGCATAGAAGACATTTTCATTTGACTACAGAGAGTTTGCTTGGATCAACATTAAAAGTTGCAGAGATGCTATCTGATGACTTGAAAAATAAGACTGACGAGACAGGATCTTTGGCTTATGACCTTTTGATGTGGACTGTAGGACACGAACATAAAGAAAGACGGAATCCGTTTATTTATGCTGCATTAAACATTTTTGGGTCTTTTGCAAGTTTAGGTTTAGGAATTTCCAATCGTCCAAATTAGTAATCAAAATAAGAAAATTGAGTTCTTGACTCATGAAGATGAATTGATTATGTCAGAACTAAGGAATCAGTTAGCTTCAATCAATAAAATTATGGATTTAGTAAATGAACATTCAAATAATATCGTTCAGATTATGGAAGTACAGGATTTGTTGGCAACATTAACGTATTATGATTCAAAGATAGATCACATACATAACAGAATTGCACATTTCATTGAGAAATCCAAGGATTATGTAGAAGCTATCACGTTAGCAACTAAAGGTGTACTGTCGCCCCATTTGTTGCCTATAAGTTACTTAAAGTTAATTGTGGAGAACGGAAGGGATAAACTAGGCTATGTTCCTTTGTTAGACGAACATAGGTTAGAATTTTATAACAGCCTAATTACAGTAAACGTAGATAATAACAAGATTATGATTACAATTCCCTTTGATTCTTCTGATGCCTGGCAATCTTACAGGATATCACCATTTCCGACTTTCATGACGAATCACTCAAATCCAGTATATCCAGTTTGACAGGACACGTATTGATTTCCCCAGACAAGGAAACATATACGGTCATTAAAGACTTAAATCAATTAACTCACTGTTCAGACGCA
>NC_090727.1:194720962-194730962 GCF_036898095.1 Palaemon carinicauda
GTGATCAATGTATTCTGAAGAACCGTTCTAATTCTTTCATTCTACCTGGTTTCGAGTATTGTTTTTTTGTCTGTTCTTGCGCTGTTGATACTCAAACTTAATTTATTGGACAGCGACCTACGATCTATTAACTTTCTTATTCCTGATCTATATATAAACGTTTGGCGCCGTCCTCCAATTAGCTCATCATAGATGTTGCATGAGATTTTTCTTAATTTTGACCATCCTTTACATTCATGTCTTCCCGGACGGCACCATCTAGTTTGTAACACTAGGTTTGCAGTTGATTCTAATATTCGTGACTTTTCCATCATGAGGCTCAATATTACAGTATTCTAGAAGTTTAAGCCAGCTGTGACCAAGTTGTGGAATGATCTTCCTAATCGAGTAGTTGAATCGGTAGAACTTAAAAAGGCAATATAACAAACGTTGGGTATGAAAATCATAACATTTTGGATGTTTCCTTCTAGTTCAAGGCTAAGACCAATGTGCCTTAAGGCTTGAGCAGGACTGGATGACGGCAAAATATAAGACCGGTTTTCATTGCGTCCACAATATCGTTAACATAACTTAAAATGAAATGTGTTTGCTATTGTGATTTATCCAGAAGTGAATATATATATGATATATATATATATATATATATATATATATATATATATATATATATATATATATATATATATACATATGATTATGTAAATGTGTGTGTAAAGTAAAAAATGCAATAACATATAAGTGAATCCATACACACACAAACGCACACACCCATATATATATATATATATATATATATATATATATATATATATATATATATATATATATATATATATATATATATATATATATATATATATATATATATATATATATATATATATATATATATATATATATATATATATATATATATATATATATATATATATATATATATATATATATATATATATATATATATATATATATATATATATATATATTATATAAATGTGTGGGTGCTTTCACTTATGTACTGTACTATTGCATCTGTTAGTATTCACTAGGCGTAGTAAATGTATTAAGTATGAATATACCAAGCATAGGAAAACCTTACTTTCTGGGGTTTTAATATAATCTTTAAAGCTTCTATATGAATATTAACGATTCGGCCATGTTACTCATACAAAATGGCTATTCAAAAGCTATTTTCTGTCGTTGTATTTTTAATATGCCGAGCTCGAATTCCCCGAACCGATTCATGACGAAGAAATAAAAAAGTAATTGGAATAGGATATGAAAGGCTTTATATCAATTAGCTTTACCGGATAGCGCTGCCAGTAAATTAATCTTTTGTCTCTGGTGTGTAATAAATCGACTATTATTTCATAGGAAAAAAGATAGTGCAATTTAAGTTTTTCTTTCGCATCGTTATGCAACTCATGATTTTTTTTTTCCACCTTAAATACCTCCTTTGGTTTGCAATACCTCTTTTCCTTCTTTGCATTCAATTTTTTTGTCACCTTTTTAAAGTAAAACGATGAAAATCAAAATTTAGTTTGTTTTTAAACCTTTTATCCATTAGATATACGAATTTAATTCATTATTACTTTTCCATCAAGAGGTCTGTAATATATTGTCCAATCTACTTTCATGAATTTCCTTTACTTCTCAGAAATGTTTAATTTCAACTAAAACTTCTCCATAACCTAAACGAGTCCTAAAGATTTTCTATGTAGATTATTTGAGGTTTAAAATGACCAGCTAAACTATTTTATTAGACTGCAGTTTAAATCTTGATAACACATTGCATTGGTTTTATTTTTTACCTTGGTTTATTGTTTATAATCTATCATATCTAATGTTAAATTTTTTTATGTATTGTGCGAGGCGCCAGTTGGGTAATAACTGAGAGGCGAGGTGAATGCAACTAAACTTCATTAAACAATCATCGAGCTTATATACAGTGACTTGCGGGAAAAAAACATCGTAAAAATTTAAACATGATGAACTTTGTGCTAACATGATAAGATAAGTTGGTCTATTAACAGTGCACGGAAAACCAAGTGATAAGATAAAAACTCAAAACGGTCACTGTGTATGAGCCTGTATGAAACACGTGCGGTACATGGCTTCCCCCCACCCCTAAAAATGACATACCTCTGAAATGGGGTGCCTTGCTCTTGAGAGGTGTATTGCAGACGGGTCATTTTACAGGAGATGCTCAGTTATAAGACGATCGATAGAGACCCAGTCTTCTTTGTTTAGTAAGAAGGCCTTTGTTGTTCGAAGAATCACAAGGAAATGGCCCATGTAAAGGGGTGTTAGCAGTGGCTTGCTTGTGTATTGGTATAGGAAAACCTGTGTTGCCAAGTGGAGATCTGTCGGTATGTGTTTCTTAGCTAGGGGCTTGTAAGTTTGGTGGCATGCAGTCAATTTTTCCAAGCGTGACATAGGTGCTGAATGTTGTCAGAAAAGTTTGAAGACGGAAGAAATTCGGCAGGGATGACTGATGGGTCACCATATTCCATTTCAGCTGCCAAGACATCTAAGGCATCTGTAGGAGTGGTCCTCATTCCCAGCAGGACCCAGGAAAGCTGGGTAAACCAGCTGGAATCCTTGCAGTGCGACATCAAAGCATCTTTAGGGTTTAATGGAAACGTTCAACGATTCTGTTGGCAGCAGGGTTGTAAGTGGTTGTCTGATGTATAGCGATCCCCGGGAGATTCGCCAATAATGTCCATAATTGAGAGGTGAAAGTGGTACCTTTGTCAGAAGTAATATGCTCAGGGATACCAAATCTTGCTAACCATCCTGTGAGTAGAGCAGATGTAAATTTACATGTGGCGGGCGTTACAGTTTCCATGGGAATGGATTCAGGCTAATGAGTGGAGCAGTCAATGATGGTAAACAGGTAACAATATCCTTATGATGTGGGTTGGGAACCTATAACATCGACGTGAATGTGGGCAAAGCGACGCTAAGGTTGAGGAAACGTGTCCACTCCTGAATCCCTGTGTCGATGTGCTTTTGAGGTTTGGCATGAAGTACAGGCGTAAAACCAATCCTTACCATCCTTTGTAATGGCATACCAAATGAACCTGATCTTCAGCGCCTGTGCAGTAAAACGGAACAAGGGATGTGAAAGGCTATGAATAAAATCAAACACCTGTCGGCCAATGGGATCAGGTACCACATTCTAGGTCTACCCATACTGACATCACAGAGGAGGGTGGCGTTGGATTCGTTGAGAGGGACGTCCTCCCAATGAAGGGATATGCAGATATGCAGGATGCCTCTACCAAGTTGTTATAGTCTAATCCCAGGTGAAATTCAGTCTATGTGTTTCTTGACAGGACATCGGCATTGGGATTCATTTCCCCAGGGACATGTTGAAGGGTACAATTGTATTCAGCCACAGCGGAGAGATGACGGCATTGACAGGCGGACCAGGTGTCAGACTGTCGAGTGAGGGCGTGTACCAGAGGCATGCAGTCCGTTTGAATGACAAAGGGGTTACCTTCTAAGAAATGGCAAAAAAGACAGACAGCCAAATGTGGTCTAGCAGGACTCTGCCTTGGTTAGTTTTCCTCTGACGAAGGCCAATGGCTGGGGTGAACCGTTTATCACCTGCTCGAGTACTGCACCAAAAGCGATTGCTGGCATCGGTGGAGAGAAGGAGATGTGCATGTGGCTCATAAAAAGTGATAGCACTAACGGTTAGTAGGCCATTCCTTGCATTGCAGAAGGCTGCTCGTTGAAGGGGACCCCTTTGTTAGGTCTTTTGGCTTGCTCTAGAAGGAGGTATACAGGGGGCCAAGAGTGGCGGCAATGGCTGGCAGGAAACAGGGATAATAGTTCATCATACCCAAAGTATTTTGGCCACTGACAACCTTTCGAACATTTCTCCACAGCAGCCCGAATCTGGAGTGGTAGTAGCATAACTGCGGCCGATGGGCATCTGTAAGTGGCTGTAGTGATTGTTGGTTGGGGTGTGAGCGAATGATGGGTGGTGAGCAGTTTTGTCGCTGCTCCAGCATATCACAGGATGGGTGTCAGTGTTGTACCGCATTCACGTCTGCTTTGGTCGATGTTGAATAGTTGTCACTTCGTCAGGAGTGGAGGCATTGATGGAGGTCTTGGAAGTGGTGAAGTGGCTGTCCTTAAGGTAGTCGACTTTGGTCATCAGGTCTTTCATGGGCATAATATCAACACTAGGGATGATAATGTGTACAGGTTATGGTAGGTGCTATACCAAAAGGGCACGAAGTAGATTCACTTCACGAGGAGAGCTGTCTGCGTCAGGTTGCATGCGAACGTTACAGGTCATTTCCCTGAGGATGAGCAAAGATTTTTGATCCCCTTAGGATTGTTCAAAGAGCTGATAAAGTTTGGTTATGGGGGCTGCTGGCGTCGGTGAGTGCTGCTCCAGGAGGTATGTTTTGAGGGTGCCTCATGCCATTGGATTCTCCCCTTGGTCAGAAAGGGAATATGATATTTGCGGAAAAGATTCTTCAGGGATGGCTGTGAGAACATAGTCTGCTTTGGTGCTTGAGCGAGTCACGCCCTTAATGCAAAACTGGACCTTGGCGCTCTGAAACCAGGCAAATGTCTCATTTCTGGTGAAGGTTGGTAGTTTCAAGGGTGTAGGCTTTTACCAAATTGTTATAATCCAATCCCAGGTGAATGGCAGTCTGTTTCTTGACAGGACATCGGCAATGGGATTCATTTCTCCAGGGATGTGTTGAAGGGTACAATTGTATTCAGCCACGGCGGGGAGATGACGGTGTTGACGGGTGGACCAGATGTCAAACTGTCGAGTGAGGGCATGTACCAGAGGCATGTGGTCCAATTGAACGACGAAGGGGGTACCTTCCAAGAAATGGCAAAAGTGACAGATAGCCAAATGTGGTCTAGCAGGACTCCGCCTTGGATAGTTTTCCTCTGACGAAGGCCAATGGCTGGGGTGAACCGTTTATCACCTGATCGAGTACTGCACCAAAAGCGATTGCTGGCATCAGTGGAGAGGAGAGGTGCATGTGGCACATAAAAAGTGATAGCAGTAGCGGTTAGTAGGGCATTCCTTGCATTGCAGAAGGCCGCTCAATGAAGGGGACCCCTTTTTTAGGTCTTTTGGCTTGTCCTAGAAGGAGGTATGCAGGGGGCTAAGAGTGGCGGCAACGGCTGGCAGGAAACAGTGATAATAGTTCATCATGCTCAAAAATTCTTGCAGTGCTTATACGGTTGGAGGCATGGGGGAGTTCTAAATGGCTGCTACCTTCTCAGGGAGGGGTGGGACTTCTTCATTAGTGATGCGGTGCCCTGCGAACGATACTTCGTTGGATCCTTAGGTACACTAGCTGTTCTGGACTGCTGTAGGCTGGCAAGCATAATGCATACGTAATGGAGGTATTACTCTTTGGAGAAAGAAAACACAAGTGTGTCATCCATGTAACATACACAGAAGGGAAGGTCCGTAAGATGCCGTCCATGATGCATTGAAAAGTAGACCCAGCATTAGGAAGACCAAAACAGGAGTAATTGACGTGTATGTACCGAAGTTGGAGTGATGGCGGTCTTGAGAATAACTTCTTGGCTTCAGTAGGTCGAGCATGGAGAAAACCATTGCTTTGTGCAAGTAGGAGGTCATGTCAGTGATGCTAGTGACGGGGTAGTGATCTGGTTTTATCTGCATGTACAGGCGCTGTAATCCTCATACGGATGCAGAGCCATCTTTCTTCAGAACCATGTGTAAGGGTGACTGCCATAGGCTTGAGGGCTTTTGGCAAAGGCCCATTTCTTCCATTTGGGTGAACGTTTGTTTAGCAGCTGCCAAATTATCTGGCGCCAGACGCCTTAAAATGGAAAATACTGGGAGATCTGTCATCTTGATATGGTGATAAATACCGTGTATGGCAGGTACCGTGGGCATTTGACGAAGTTCTGTATAGAAAACTTCCGGGTAGGATGTAAGGATGAGGGCAAAGGCATCAGTAGGTGTGTTGATGTGAAGAGTGAGGTCAGAGAGTCCAGGTTGAAGAGATGTAGTCAAGTAAGATTAAGCAACATCAACCAGGAGGTGATAATGTAAGAGGAAATCCACTCTGAGGATTGGCAATGTGATGTCAGCAATGAGAAACTTCTTGTGATATTTGACGCTTCCAAACAATAATGAGAGGTTCTCATAACTATGGGTAGGGATCACAGATTCGTCGGCAGCTACTAACTGGAACTCGGCAGGCTTAGACAGACTATGTCGTATCCGACCGAGTAGCCTTGGCAGAAAATCACACATCCGTACCTACACCATGTAAAAAGAAAAGATTAGTGACGGGAGGCCACCCCCGCAAGCGTCAACCTACCTACAAGTATTTTGGCTGCTGACAACCTTTGGAACATTTCTTCACAGCAGCCCCGAATCTGGAGTGGTAGTAGCATAACTGCAGCCAATGGGCGTCAGTAAGTGGCTGTAGTGGTCGTTGGTCGGAGCATGAGCGAATGATGGGTGGTGAGCGGTTTTGTCGCTGCTCTAGCATGTCACAGGATGGGTGTCTGTGTTTTACCGCATTCACGTCTGCTTTGCTCGATGTTGAATAGTTGTCACTTCGTCAGGAGTAGAGACGTTGATGGAGGTCTTGGAAGTGGTGAAGTGGCTGTCCATAAGGATGTCGACTTTGGTCATCAGGTCTTTCATGGGCAAAATGTCAACATTGGGGATGGTAACTTGTACAGGTTATGGTAGATTCACTTCACGAGGAGAGCCATCTGCAGCAGGTTGCACGCGAGCGTTACTGGTCATTTCCCTGAAGATGACCGAAGATTTTTGGTCCCCTTAAGGTTGTTCAGAGTGCGGAAAAAGTTTGGCTATGGGGGCATCTGGCAACAGTGAGTACTGCTCCAGGAGGTATGTTTTGAGGGTGCCTCATGCCATTGGGTTGTCCCCTTGGTCAGAAAGCGAATATGATATTTGCTGTAAAGATTCTTCAGGGATCGCTGCGAGAACGTAGTCTGCTTTGGTGCTTGGGCGAGTCATGCCCTTAATGCCAAAACTGGACCTCGGCGCTCGGAAACCAGGCAAATGTCTCATTACTGGTGAAGGTCGTTAGTTTCAGGGGTGTAGCATTGGTAGTTGAGTCAATGTTGGAGGGTGGCATCATCAACCAGTAAGACACAGCAGTGAGGGGGAAGGCAGGAGGTGGACACACTGGTGGTCACCAAGCACGAGGTGCCAGTCAGGTGATAACTGAGAGGCGAGGTGAATGCCTCTAAACTTTATTAAAAATCATGAGTTTATATACAGTGAATTGCGAGGAAGAACGTCAAAAAGATTTAAACATGATAAAGCTTTTGCCAGCGTGATAACGCAAGTTGATATATTAACAGTACAGGAAAGAGTGAGTGATAAGATAAAAATCCAAACCATTGCAGTCTATGAGTGTTCATGAAATACGTTCGGTACAGTATAGGTGTCTTGTTACTTTGGGCCATCATAGGTTTTTTGTGCGTAAGTAGCTTTTAGAGTAATTTTTAATATGACAGCTTCTTTACAACAGCAACAATAATAATATTTGTACCTAACTATATATCATCAAGAATTTCCCATAACAGGTTCCCATTTGAATGTGCCAAATAATTGTACCTTTATCCCAGCTTCAGAATGCTATTTGCTGAGTTTTCTTAGTAGAGGTAGCACGGAAGACTGTCTTCGACTTGTAATCTGTCAACCCGCTTTCGCACTATGCTCATGGCTTGATACTTTATATCAGGGGTCGGATAATGCTTTTTTTGGTGTTACCCCAAAAGAATATGTAGTAAAAAGGATTTACCCCTCTTTTTGAAATGCTTTGTGTAACGAAGCAATTTACTAATAGAATTCATGGATAAAAAATTCACAAAATATATATTAGGATATTGTTTAACCGTTTATTTCATCTATCATTATGAGGTAAAATCCTTTTTTTTTTTTTACATGAAAATAGCAGACAAGAATAAATCGTAGGAAATTGTAAATCTATAATCTGATTAAAACAGTCACTCTTCTTTGCATTACATAGCACATGAACAAAGTTACTGACTTTATTGTATTTCAAATTCTTACAAAAACAAAATAAGAAAATATTATTGAATATACTAATATGGTGAAAATATTTACCCTTTCTGGCACAAAAAGAATACACAAATAGAACTAATGAAAAAAAAAAATCGTTGTATAATTGAATTTTCTTTTTTTCATATCAGCTCTCAAAGGCTTTGGAAAAACGATACTATTTCAATTTTGATACAACATTGTCAATATCAGAGATTTTTTCTTATGTCATTGCTACTTAGATGCTGTCTTTAGGATCCATCCTGTTTTTTATTTTTTTAGGATTACAGGGGTGGGAAAACATTGTTCGCAAACGTCGGCAGCTGCGAAAGGTATCAGCATTTTTGTTACTTCTAAATGTGCAGTTTATTTACAAGTCTTTGCAGCCTTTGACATCCAAAAACTTGAGAGATCATCCTTGGTTTCAAATTCCCTATACTGCTGTTATCACAGTTTACCAAAGACAGATTTGGAAAGACAGCAATCTTGATGGTACTCACTTTCTGGTTCCAACTTTGAAGCTCTGATACAAATGCTGAAATTCACTTCCTTCCAAAAATGAGATTGATTTATTTTTACTTGTAATTTCCCGTTCAGTTTATTTGCATATTCAAAAACGTCCGCTAAGGAGATAGCCAGTTAGATTTTCTGAACTTCTCTGCAAGTGTGTGCATCTGATCAGTCTGAATCCTCTCAAGTTAGGTCTCAAGAGCCCACACTCTCTTCAGGACATTTCCACTTGAAAGCCACCTCACTTCTGTATGGAGAAGATGGGTTGAATATTCGGGGTCTCCATTCTTACATTAATGAAGAACTATCCTCGTGCTTAGTGGATGCCTTTCTATAATATTGATCATCTTACTTACATCATTCAACACAACTTCCACTTCTGGTTCCAGTTTCATTATAACTAATGCCTGGCGATATATCATAAAATGGATGACCTAAATACTAACATATAGCGCAAGTGCTGCCATCTAATATCAAACAATGTCAATACTGATATTTCTCCGTTTTTTTAGTTGTAAAGATCCTGGCCAACTCGATGCATTCAATTACTCCAACCTTAATACTCGTTTCTCACTTTGCACATCCACATCCATAGCAAATCCATCACCTCCAAAATTTCCTAAATTACTCAATTTGGGGTATTGAATTAAAGCCAACAAGCCTACTGACTTTTTTCTCTTTTTCACAGCTACACAAGCAATGATTATGTTCATCATAATACTTATTATTTATCAATACAAATGGAATTTGTGTTATTGTAAAATGCTACATCATAGACATTTAGCGTTTACTATGTTTTAGAGCATAGCAAATAAATTGATCGAGGAAACAAAATACTAAAAGATATCCCCCTAGCTTACGTAATATTTCTTTTTAACTATTTAATATATCTAATGTTAAACATATTACCACCCACTATAAATGGAATGGAAATGGCTATTTTGTTTCTTTGGAGCAGGAAGGGTGACCTTCTATTTATAGAAATGGGTGTTCTCATTGGATTCTTTTCTTCTAAAATACCCGTCTGTCAGAATCCCAGATATTGTGGATAATATTCTCTTTCGGTACAGCAAGGCTATATATAGATATAATGACTGTTTTCATGACTGTGTTGTGGTTTATTGGTTTAAACAAAGAACTTTTAAGAAATAATCCGACAAGAAGATTATCCATTTCTTGTGACCCTCCTCATTACAATAATTATTTCTAAAGATTCCGTCTATAATTCCCCCACAATCATCAACTTTTCCAGAGTGTCTGGGAAAACAGACCCTTGTCTTATCCCACCAAACTCCCGTTGTATTCCTCTTAACTTTTGTAATTGCTTAACTATTCGCAATTTCCAAGTTCCTCATTTCCTCAGTGAGTTTGATTCCAATTATATTCTGGTTCAATATTCAAGTGGGGCTTCTTCTTTCTGAC
>NC_090727.1:194733462-194740962 GCF_036898095.1 Palaemon carinicauda
TCCCTTTCCCTCTGTTTAAGCCTTGGGCTTATCCCTAAGTGGTTTATCTGAATTAATTTTCGATAAGACTATACTGGGGTGTTACTGTACCTTCCTGTTCCAGTAAGTCTGGTTTCAAAGAGGGACTGAACAACAGAGTTTTTTAGTCTGAGTCTGTGTTTGTCTGGCTTGGGTTAGAGTCTCCCTCGCTGGCCTGACACAGACATAGGAGGCTTAGCCTCCTTAGGTCACTACCGAAGGTTTCTGTACGAGATGATTCCTTCTTTTGTGATCTACCAGACTAGTCTTTGTTGCTGTTCTCGGGGGAGGATAAGTTTCTTTCCCTGAGAGTAGCAACACCTTCCTTACTTTGGTGCTCTGGGAGCTGGCAAGTATTGCTGGCCTCCCCCCTTGGATCTCCCTTAGGCTAAGATGAGTTTCTTGGCTGCGGGTGATTCGTCACTAAAGCAAGGTTGGTAGGACCCTCTTTTGTCCCTTCCCCCTCTATCTCCGTAATGGCCTAGCCATTACAGTACTGTACGTCATTCTACATCTGGACCTAGAATTGGTTAGGATGTGGAATTGACTCAGTCCCTTGCCGGCCGGCAGAGCTGCCGGCCGGCAAGGGTCTTCTGTTTTGAGTGCTGCCCGGACCTCCCTTGGTCCCTCATCCATGCCTGCCTGCATAGTCAGACGGCATTGGTCAGGAAGCCTGAATTAGATTCTCCCCTTCCTTATATGCACTCTTTCGGATTGCCGGGCTTGGAGGTAGTGTACACTCTTATCCCGGCATCCATTTTGTTTTTCTTCTAGTGCTGTACCCGACCCGGCTGCCGGCCTATGAGGCCGGCAGCCGGGCGGTTGTAGTCCTCTGGTTCTTTTGCTGCCGGCTGGCATCGGTCCTGTACCTTTGCCGGCCGGCTAATGTCAGCCCTTGTCTGCCGGTCGCCAAGAGTGTGGCCGGCAGCCGGGTACTACCTTGTGTAGTGGTCGGTCAGCAGTCATTGCCGACCGACATTGGCTGTTGCCGGCCGGCAGTTACTGCCGGCCGGCACATGCATTTGAACTAGCGTTCTGCCGCCTTATAGCTGTTAAGTAGTATACTTTAAAGCTAGTTATGGTGTGTGCCGGCCGGCACATAACCTCCTATACTGTACCAGTATTCTTCAGTCTAACATATACTGTAAGAAGAAAACTATAGTATGGGTTTTGGTACAGCACTGTGTGTTCTAACACTTTTGTGTTTTCTTGCACAGCCCTTTGCTGTTGCCCTACAGATAGGAAAGTGAGTTCTTTCCTGTCTATTATCCAGGATTTTAAAATCATTGCTTAGGTGTGAGCTCCACCTGTTTCCTCTGGAAACTTTGCATTGGTTATTCTAGAAGAGATTAACCATTCGATTTTATTATCTGGAAGGCTGCAACAATTGGTTGTGAGGGAAACACAAGTGTGTGTCTTTCCTTTCTGAATTGTTATGCTATACTATGCATATCCAGTGATACATAGTTCACTTGATACTCATGGAAATTTCTTCTCTTTACAGGAGGACCCTCCGAAGTGCGGAAGTGTTTTCTGCAACGTCCGCAGCAAGAACCTCTGCGGACGTGAGTTTTGTAGGAGACACGCAGCATGCGCTGTCTCCAAGGATGATCTCCGGTATTGGGACCATCAGGTATGTACTGTGTGCACTAACCTGATTACCGAGGCCTTTGATTCCCCTAGGACGGCGGAATCAAGGGATATAGCAAGGGAGAAGCTTCGTACCTGGGTAAGGGGCTTCCAGAAGAACACCTCTGGACCTTATCTTCCAAGTGAGAAGATGAAGGCGTATCTTTTCCCTAAGGCATCAGCTGATGCAGTGATTCCCCAGCCTCAAGAGGAGATCCCCAAAGTTTAGATCCAGGTGGATGCTGAAGTCGTGGTCGCGATGCAAGACATCCAGTTACATGACAGGATGTCTGACGTGGACGAGCGTCTGGAGGAAGACCTCCTGGCAGAAGCCCAGGATGAAGTTCAAGCCCCAGACGTTGTAGAGGAAGAGGTCGACGAGGTGTCGTCTACTCCGATTCAGATTCCGGAGCCTATTCCCTCAACATCGGCCGGTCTCCCAGTAGAGCTGGGACAGGCCCTCTCTTCTATTGTTGGAATGATCCAACAAATGCAGAAGGAGAATCAGGAGAAGGCGGCTGCAATGGAACTGCGGATGCAGAGCCTTGCAGAATCACATGGGCCCCAGAAAAGGCTCAATGTGAAAGACCTTCCCTTGTGCTCAGATGCTAACCCATGGAGGTATGCTGAGCACATGCCGATGACGACTGGAAAGATCGTCATCTCGGATAAGCTGGGCTCAGTTCCCCTAGAGGAGGTGGAATTCTGGCCCAGCAAGGCATCATATCTGGACTGTTATGTCCGGCTGAGGAAGGAACCAGCTTCAAAGGAGGAGACAGAGCCGGAGGAGGTTATAGTGATGGACCATGCTAAGGCTCAAGCTCTACTTTCATCCTCGATGAAAGAGAGGGGCTTCTCTAACTCAAAGGTAGCTGCATTGACCAAGAAGCTCCCTTCCTTTGTGTCCTCTCCTGCTAGAGCCTTCCCCTTTTTACAGAAAGGGTTTGCGGCTGTACTAAAAGCAGTCGAGGCCGGCAAGCCGTGCCCCTCCCTGGAGGAGTGTAAACCCTTGTCGCTGGCCCTACCTATGGACCACAAAGACTGGAAGGACGTCCATCTTACGTTCTCAGTTGGAAAGTTGGAGGCTGATATTGCCGGACGTCAGTTCGGCGAGGACCTCCCTAAGCTGTCTGACTTTCTTTTGCGAAGAGAGTTCGAGACAAAAGAAAGACTGGCTGCCTCAATGTCTCTTCAGACTACTCTTGAGACGATGGCAAGTGACCCCAAGGTCCATGAAATGTTCATGGTGGTGGCCAAGACTCATCTGGCCACAGTGACGAAGGACCTTTATGGCTTCGTCAAGGCGAGGAGAGCTTGTAGGGAGTTCGTGTTCACCTCGGCTACGGTGAGGCACGAGCCAAGGAAACTAATCTCCTCCAACATTTGGGGAAAAGACCTTTTCCCTACCGATTTGGTCAAAGAAGTTGTTGATAAGGCCGCCACGGAGAATAGAAACCTTCTCCAGAAGTGGGGCCTGTCTATCAAAAGAAAGTCTTCCCCGGATGAGGGTCCTCAACCAAAGAGGAAGACTATGAGGACTAGGCTACCGTCTCGGCCAGCCAAGCCTTTTAGACAGCAACAGCAACTGCAATTGCCATTGCCTCCAGTGCCCCAGATGGTGGCACAAACCCCGACCACTTTTCAGTGGGTACCCCAGGCTGTGTCGACACAGTCCACGGCATTCACCACAACGTTCGAAGGGCAGTCTTCCTCCTTTCGAGCAAAGCCTAGAGGAGCAGCCAGAGGCTCGTCTAGGCGCCCCTCAAGGGGAAGGGGATTCAGGGGTGGTCGTGGTCTTGGAGGCAAGACCTCAGGACGGCAGTCCAAGTGAGATGATACCGGTAGGAGGGAGACTTCTGAAATTTCGGGATCGATGGACCTTCGATCCCTGGGCCCACAGCCTACTCAAGAATGGACTGGGCTGGAGCTGGTACAGCACTCCACCCCCGTGCCTTCGGTTTTTCCAACACTCCACCCCCGTTCTGGAGGAGTACATTCAAGAACTGTTGGAGAAAAATGTGATCCGAAAGGTGAAGTCCATCAAATTCCAAGGGAGGCTGTTTTGTGTTCCCAAGAAAGACTCGGAAAAGCTCAGAGTCATTCTGGACTTATCACCACTCAACAAGTTCATAGTGAATTGCAAATTCAAGATGCTAACACTGCAACACATAAGGACCTTACTGCCCAAGAGGGCATATTCCGTCTCTATAGACTTGTCAGACGCCTATTGGCACATTCCAATCAGCTGTCGACTCTCCCCCTACCTAGGGTTCAGGCTACAATGAAGACTATACGCCTTCAGAGCCATGCCATTCGGGCTAAACATAGCCCCAAGGATTTTCACGAAGCTTGCGAGCGTAGCTCTCAAACAATTACGCCTAACGGGAATTCAGGTAGTAGCCTACCTGGACGACTGGTTGGTGTGGGCAGCATCCGAGACAGAATGCTTGCAAGCTTCCAGTGAAGTGATCCAGTTCCTAGAGTACCTAGGCTTCAAGATCAACAGAAAAAAGTCTCGACTTTCTCCATCTCAAAAGTTCCAGTGGCTGGGAATCCACTGGGACCTTTTGTCACACCGTTTCTCCATCCTGGCGAAGAAAAGGAAGGAGATAGTGGGTTCTGTCAAGAGACTTCTAGATTCCGAAAGGATATCAAGACGCGAACAGGAGAGGGTACTGGGCTCTCTCCAGTTTGCTTCGGTGACAGACCCAGTGCTAAGAGCACAGCTAAAGGAAGCAACCGGAGTTTGGAGAAGTTATGCATCAAACGCGCGAAGAGATCTGAGAAGACCAGTTCCGCTTCGGCTACGTACTCTTCTCAGGCCTTGGTCCCAAGCCAGACATCTAAAGAAGTCGGTTCTTCTTCAGCCACCTCCCCCGTCGGTGACGATTCACTGAAACGCCTCAAAGGAGGGATGGGGAGGTCACTCTCATCGGAAAAAAGTCCAGGGGACTTGGTCCAAGCTATTCAAAACCTTTCACATAAACTTTCTTGAAGCTAT
Organism: Palaemon carinicauda; assembly: GCF_036898095.1. Taxonomy (NCBI): domain Eukaryota; kingdom Metazoa; phylum Arthropoda; class Malacostraca; order Decapoda; family Palaemonidae; genus Palaemon; species Palaemon carinicauda. The sequence goes on from NC_090727.1 coordinate 194,738,111, forward strand.
GGCAGTGTTCCTTACCTTAAAGAAAGTCTCCCCGCGTCACTCGATCCACATAAGGTTGGTGATGGACAGTGAGGTAGTTGTGAGATGCTTGAATCGACAAGGATCGAGGTCACCACCTCTCAACCAGGTGATGTTGGCCATTTTCTGATTGGCGGAGAAGAAGAAGTGGTACCTGTCGGCAGTTCACCTTCAAGGAGTCCGCAATGTGACAGCGGACGCTCTATCCAGGTTCACACCGATAGAGTCGGAATGGTCCTTAGACGCAGGATCATTCTCCTTCATTCTGAATCAAGTCCCAGTACTGCAGATAGACCTCTTTGCGACGAAAGACAACAAGAAGTTGCCCCTGTACGTGTCCCCGTACGAGGACCCCTTAGCGGAAGCAGTGGATGCGATGTCCCTCGACTGGAACAGATGGTCCAGGATTTATCTGTTCCCTCCTTACAACCTTCTGTTGAGGGTCCTCAACAAACTGAGATCCTTCAAGGGGGTAGCGGCAATAGTGGCCCACAAGTGGCCGAACAGCGTGTGGTTCCCCCTGGCATTGGAACTACAGCTGAAGTTTGTACCGCTACCACATCCAGTTCTGACCCAGCGAGTCCAGAAGTCGACTGTCTGCGCTTCATTACAGAAAACCCGGACCCTGCAGCTCATGATTTTCTCTCCCTAGCGGTGAGAAAGCGTTTCGGGATTTCGAAAGCCAGCATAGACTTCCTAGAGGAATATAAGTGCAAATCTACTAGAAGGCAATATGAGTCATCTTGGAGAAAATGGGTGGCCTTTGTCAAGGCGAAGAATCCGCAGGAGATCTCGACAGACTTCTGCTTATCTTTCTTCATCCACCTCCATGGTCAAGGGTTGGCAGCTAACATGATTTCAGCGTGTAAGTCTGCTTTGACAAGATCCATTCTATATGCCTTCCAGGTCGACCTAGGTAACGAGATCTTTAATAAAGTTCCGAAAGCTCAGACCTTCAGCACCTCCAAAGCCCATTTCATGGTCTTTAGACAAAGTTCTTCATTTCGCTTCTCTGTTGAGCAATGAAGAGTGTGCGTTAAAGGATTTGACACAAAAAGTTGTTTTCCTATTTGCACTCGCGTCCGGGGCCAGGGTTATTGAGATCGTAGCCCTCTCGAGAGAGGCAGGTCGTGTTCAGTTCCTGGATGGGGGAGAACTGAACCTGTTTCCGGATCCTACGTTTCTCGCCAAGAATGAGTTACCCACCAACAGGTGGGGTCCCTGGAGAATCTGCCCTCTGAAAGAAGATGCATCTCTATGTCCAGTAGAATGCCTAAAGGTCTATCTTCATAGAACTTCAGACTTCAGGGGTGGTCAACTATTCAGGGGAGAAACATCAGGCTCAAATTTATCTCTGATTCAACTCAGAGCGAAAATCACATATTTTATTCGCAGAGCGGATCCTGACAGTACACCCGCAGGTCACGATCCGAGGAAAGTTGCCTCATCCTTAAATTTCTTTAATTGTATGGATTTTGAACATCTCCGTTCATACACTGGCTGGAAGTCTTCCAGAGTGTTCTTTCGCCACTATGCGAAGCAAGTAGAGGAACTAAAGAGATCTGTGGTAGCAGTGGGCCGCGTCGTTAACCCTACTGTTTAACTCTGCGAGGAACAGTGGTTTTAATTGGGACGATTAATTCCAGGGTGAGTGTGTAGTTACATACTGTACTACAAACTAAATGAGGGCACTGAGTTGCCCATATAGACTGTTCCATTTCCAAAGGTGAACCTAGCATAAGTGCAGACATGTGTGCCGAGCGTTTCTAACGCTAATGTGATTGATTTGTAATACAGACTTTTATGACTTTGATACCTCGGTATCTTAAAAAGTGGTATTTAATGTTTTTTCTTTCAGATAAACAAGTTCTGTTTACTATCATACTTATGCTTGAAGTTTTGGGTTATCCTCTTCTTATATATATATATATATATATATATATATATATATATATATATATATATATATATATATATATATATATATATATATATATATATATATATATATATATATATAATTGTTGTTAACCTGTCTATTTATTGTCTGTCAATAAACTTGTTCTTGAAAACCTTGCGTCTCTTTCACCTGTGTCAATTTATTGGTATAATTGAGCATTCATTCTATGTACCTTATCTGGGATAATTCTAATAGAATTGTTCCTTTATGCAAGCTATGTTGCATTGGTTTATGATTCCCTTAACGGGAGGACTTCGTCTCATAAGGGGACGAGGGCGGTTTTACTAGTTTTTTCCTATACGGATATAAACCTTTGTCCAATACAAGTATGGTGCGGATAACTGGTCGATATTTCATATTGACAGAGTGGTTCTTTACAAACTATGCTTTACTTAATATAGGGTGAGACCAGTATATTAGCTTGCCTGGTATTCATACATAGGTATATGTACTCTTCTAGACTTTTCCAGAGCCCAGTAGGACTCTTCCCTGTAGGGGGCAGGAAGCTCTAACATGGTTTATAGTTAGCTGAAAAGATGTATAACAGCAACATCTTAGGTCTCTAGGTCTAGTCGACCGGGGAAAAATTACTTCCGGGGAGTACGGCACGTTCTGAGAATCCACAGATACAGTAATGCTCTGGTACACTTCCATCAGGACGACATGGCTTGAGCCCAAAAAACGGATTTTGAGCGAGGAGAAAAATCTATTTTTGGGTGATATGGCCATGTCGTCCTGATGGACCCGCCCTTCCCTTTCTAAAAAAGGGCTGTAAGACCCCTCCCTACATACAGTATCTGTAGCACCTCGTGTAGGCTACAAGGAATACAGATGGCGCTAGGATTGGCGCCAGGCACGCTTACGAAACGGGAGA
>NC_090727.1:194743462-194748462 GCF_036898095.1 Palaemon carinicauda
AAATGATGGGTTAGACACGTGGTCTGCAACAATCAAAAATCAAAATGGGGTCTGGCACGTGGCCCACGTGACCCAGAGACTATGCTAGTCTCAAACCAGAAATGATAACGGAAAAATATTTACACAATCCCACCACACACAGTCAGAATAGTGTAAAAGCCAGGTTCCCTATAATGTTAAAATTAGTCTAAGCTAAGAAAAAATGGGGGAAAACTAAATGGCCATTGATGTAGTACCTGCACTCCTTTGAGATTAGTCCTATGCCCGTGATAGCTGTTGACCTGGTCGCACTTTGCACTTTGCACTCTTGCCTGGCTCACCCCAAGAGTCCTCGTTTGTGGTAATTAAGGTTTCCCAGGTTCCACTCCTTCACTGTCTCCAGCCGGCAGCCACAGGACTCATTGGTGAGTCACATTTTGGAAGAGGGGGATGGGGGTGAGCCAGAGGTGCACGGATTATCTGACCGGGCCGGTCAGTCGGTCACGACAGCTTCTTGATGAATGGGCTCGACCCTAAGGTCGAGGAGATCACCTGGCTTCACCATGCCAAACAAGTGACGGTCATGATGCGCGCGGTAATCCAATGGGGATGCCATATCGGGACTTGAGGACAGGGCAATGGCTTGTTGCAAGGAGTGCAGAGGAGGCAGGATTTTGTACTGAATACTTTAGAGAAATCTTGCTGCTCTAAGGGAGTTTATATATACAATAATCCTACCTATTCTGGCTTGCTAAAAATTAATAATTTAAATGATTAATCAGCAATGGACTGATGCGATGGGCATACATCTTAAAATTAACAAACCTTAATTGGTATTGAAAAATATAAGATGCATTAATTTAGCAGTATTGGAATTTATATCGAAAATGCAGTTTAGAAATTTAATCTCGACCAATGTAGTTTAAGGAAAGAACCAACATACGCCAGGGTTACCACTAAGGCCCTCTGTTGTGCGTATCTACTCTGTGACGTCACGAGCATGGCGTGCGCCACTGTCAACAAGTTTAAGTTTAGATTAGTCCTCCCTATGTTCGTTAAAGAAAACTGAATGTAGGAGAGAATGTTTAAGGGGTAGCTATAGTATTAGTAGAAGAGAGCTAAAAATACGATTAAAAGAAGAAGAGTGAAGAAAATTCTTCACACCCTGGGGATAAAGGGGAGAAAAAAGGAAGAGGGGTTAGTTCCGGCAAATGTGATTCAACTACTTGTTAGTATGAGCGAGATAAGCTTACTGGCTGAATGAAGAGTGAAGTCATTCTTCACATCAACGTCCGTTTATAGTTAACAAAACGCTGTTAACGTTAATTGAAATCAATCGAGTTAAAAGTTATGCTTGAACGTGAATTTGGGGAATATTGAACCCAGAGGCAATGCTTCACGGAAGCGTTAAGATAAGTAAATGATCAGTGTTAACTTTAAGCGTATGATGCAATGGTAATTAAACGATTAAAAATACTCAATTCTTCCCACCCTAGGGGTACGGATAGAGCAAAGAAAACGTAAGCCAATATTGGTCGAGGTCAGCAACAAGTCCAGCCAATGATCAATTAAAAATTATGGGGGTGAATCCCAATCCCGGTCTGACACCCAACGTTTTACATGAAATGTCTTTACATATAAAATGACTGGCGTGATGAAAGCTTTGAATTCGTCGCCTGACAAAAGGAGAAAAGTTAATTCCTTCTCGGCTTTTAAAGGTGAAAATTTGCTTGACACTAGCCTGAATGATAAATCGAGACGAACTAGGTCTATGGGGACATCGTATTTCTGACAGCTTGGGTCTTGGATGTCGTCTTTAATGAAAAGGTTTGTAAGGGGAACATTAGCAACAAAACTTATATTCAGCACGAGCTGAAGGATATCAGGGGGATTGTAATAAAATGACAAATTGTCAAGGCAAAAATTAAATTTATGTTTTAAAGTTAAAGCATGGGATTGACCGAAAAAATGCTGCTGAATGTCTTGGCAAAAATAATAAAGGCTTGCAGTTGCACCATGTAAAACTGAATGGAAATAATGAACGGTGTTCAATGTACCGTTATCCTTAAGCAAGGTGAATCATAAACAGGCTCTAAGCTCCGGTGCTAGGTCTACATGTGTGACCTTCGCTAAATCCGCCGTCAGTGCAAAAGGTTCATTTCTGACTGCTAAAGTCTTAACCTTGCGATCACGCAGCTCGTTCTGAGAGCGGGTTTCAGATTTTGACGCGGATATTTTAGCGTCAACACGGGTTGGAGCGGATGTTACGGGCTTAAGAATAGGACAATCAGGCAACGTGGGCACTGGTCCTTGGGATGGTACGAATTAAATGAACGAGTTTACCGTTACAGGCCTCTGCTGGCCATCACGCACACGGTTAAGTTGTGTGGTATCTGCGCTACCACTCGGGGGGTCCATAACAAGACAATGAATGGTATTTCCTCCGGGACGGACTGTTACCGGTGGCAAAGACAAAGGGGGTTGAGGGCGATCAAACGCTGGCGGCTTAAGGTTTGGAAATGAGGACGGAGCACGTGGGACTGACCCAAACTCACTAATCGTATGCCGTGTTGGCAACATAGTACTGGAATGTGAAGATTGAACAGGTTGGGGAGTTGATGCAAAATTAATTACATTGTGCTTTACTGCCAAGACATTAAAAGGATCAACTAGCGGATCGTTAATAACATTTACAACGGGACGTGTCACTGAAGGTGTCACCTTTTAAAAAGAATTAGACTGATTAGCTTTAATAGTTAAATTTGGATGAGCCATGAGACAATTAAAGGCAATCTCAATTTTACTTGAACAGGCAGCAAGCACTGGATAATTTAATCTAACGATGGGATGGTCGTAATGGCGTCTCCAAAAACTCTTGTAATCGCAAAGTTCATCTCTTATGTTACCAATAAGGGTTTTAAAATGGCTTACGGCTTCTGGACCCATGCTGGGAAAATCTACAGAAGCAAGAGCATGAAGTGCTAGGTCTGGTCCTCACACACAAAGGTGATTGTTAATTCCTGTTCCTTAAGACTAGCGTTAATCTCCTTGGGGCTGAGCGTTTCCGCCTTAGGCGGTGGAGGGTTGTTTGCGTTAAACATGAAGTCCGCCATCTTGGAATGACCACGTTTGATGAACGGATTCGTAAAACAAAACGGGGCTAACTGAATTTTCAAAAGGAATGTAAAAATGAAACTTTACACATTTACTAGCGTGACAATTGAATATTTAAATTTACCCATGATGGGAGGAAAATGGTTAAATGATGAAAAACATATAAATCATGAAATTACTTTAAAATTCAAAGTGACCGGGTCCAACAAAGCAGACGATGCCCAGGTCACGTGACTTTAGACTTCACTAAACAGAATTATTTACGCACGTGGCGATAATGACTAATTAAGTTACTTTAAAGCAGAACATATTAGAAAGCACATGGGCTTATGAATGCAAAAATTCAAGTTAAAAGTTAAAATAACAGGTCAAGGCTGACACTGTTGTGACGATTTCACACTTACGGGCGCACTAAGGCGACCACTGAACTATTCAAAATGTGGATAGGCGCACAAGGCAACGACTTTAAAGTGCACTCTCGTGGAGGCTAAACAAATATAAAATTTCCCTCACGCGGAGATAAAACAAATATATCCTCGCTAAAGGACATTAAATGAACTACACATAGTAATTTACTTACGGTAGCAAACAATTATGCACCCTTAGTTTGGGCTGCAAACAAGATCCGCCATCTCGGAACAAACACGTGGAATGAAACGGACTTGGTGTTAAGTTTCTACGTTACTCGTAAGAAGACTTAAAATTATGTTACGCCAATTCGCTCTTTAGGATAAGGACACGTGCTAGGTATACGGGAAGGTTAGTTAGAGAATTAAGGTTGGTTAGGGAAGGTAAACGACACAAAGGAAGGTAGACCAAGGTACAAAATGTTACAAAATAGATGCTTAGCTAGCAAAATTAGTTGGCAGAACGAGTACACCGGCGCTCTAGCTGAGCAGTAAACACGGGCGTCTGATCAACTTATTTCAAGTAGCTTAGAACTTTCTGGTATAAGTGGATTCCGCCACAACACGTGGGTGAACGGATCCGAGACAAAGTGAAGTTCCTACGACAAATTCTAGTCTTTCTGTAGAGAACATTCAAACAACAAATTAACCTGGTTACGTAGTTCTTTCCTTAAACACGTGGTCGATACAAAAAGATCATGATGATTACAAATTTCTCTTCCCAATTAAAGTCTGGGCATTACACATTCGACAAACTGGCTGTGTGCGTGTGGGTAAGTGATATAGCGAGTTACTATATGCTTAATCAAGCTGATTAATTACGTTAATGCTTCACAAGTCAAAGGTAAAAGATCCGGTTCGAAGGACCACTCGTATGGAGAAATTTTTATTTGTGTTCTGAGTGGGAACTTAGTCCGGGAAAGTCTCCTTATAACAGTTACATAAAGTTCAACAGGGGAGGATAGGAGCACTTACTCTCGGGGCACAAACACCCTGCTAATGCTTTACTGTCAAAATTCACTAACCATCACTCTTAAATACAAAAGGGGGAAATTTTACTGTCCAGAGGCCGGAGAACTCCACACGTAGGATTAGCAACAATTTATGGCCTACTTTAGCTTTGTCAGGTCTATAGTCATCTCATTCTCAGGCTCTGTTCCGGCTCCGTCCCAGCTACCCCAATGAGATGTTGGACAGGTATTTTACGTTAATGTAATGAAGACAAAATCCAAAATGGGAGCAGTGATGTAAAGTAGTTTAAAAGTTTAAAGATAAGGATCTTTACCTTCGAAGCAAATATATTAATGCAAAGTACCTCCATGTTACCACCTATAGACTTACTTAGGTTTTACTCTTTAAATATTCCCAGTTTAAACATTAAATAAATGAGGGAGCAAAAAATACTAAAGAGGTTTAATTAACCTAATATTGATTTATTCACAAATTTACATTAAAAGAAAACGGTCATCTTAACAACACAAAAAATGGTATCAAAGGAAA
>NC_090727.1:194763462-194768462 GCF_036898095.1 Palaemon carinicauda
AATATTATGCTTTCTCATTTTTTTCTCTAATATATTATGGTCTACCTTGTCAAAGAGTTTGGCAAAATCTAGATAGATCACATCTGTGTCTTTCTCATTTATCATATTTTTGTATATGTGTGCTATCAGTTGGGATTGTGTACTTTTTCCGGGCACAAAACCGTGTTGACCTATATTAAACAAATTATTTTCAACCACATCGTTCATTATTTTCTTTTTTATTATCCTCTCATACACTTTCATAATATGTGATGTTAGACTAACAGGTCTATAATTGCTTGCTTCTAGTCTTGAACCACTTTTGAAAATAGGGGTTATATAAGCTGATTTATGTTTACATATATCTCGCCCATATCTATACTTTGTCTTAGCAGTATTGCAAGTGGCTTCGCGATAGTGTGTGCAGTTTTTTAACAAAATCGCTGGAACTCCATCTGGTCCGGCCGCCGATCCATTTTTTATTTCGCTTATAGCCTTGACAATATCTGCTTCATTAATATCTATATCCATTAGATATTCAACATTTTCTTCTCTCATTTCTGTTCAATTTTTCTCATTCTCAAATTTTGGCGTGAGCTCACTCTTATATTTTTTCTGCTAATATGTTGCATATTTCCTTTTTTTCATTCGTTAACCGTCCTTCAATTCTTAGAGGGCCTATTTCTAATCTCCTTTTATTCATCTTTTTTGCATAGGAGTTAAGTACTTTGTGTTTTTTTTTTTTTTCATATTTTGAAATGTCCTTTCTTCTAAGTCCCTTTTTTCATTTTCTTTCTCATGTATAATCTTTTGTTTTGCATTTTCTATCGTACATTTTATTTCCATCATTTTTCCACACATTTTTTTCTTTTGCAAGATTTTTCTTCCATTTTCTATTTTTTTTTAAATAAGATCCTTCTGTCTCTTGGTATGCATGTTTTTTGTTTATTGGTTTTTTTTTCGGTACATATTTTTCAACAATTTTCTCCAGTATTTTGTACAGTATGTCCGTATTTACCTGTATATTATCACTTACGAATATATTTTTCCATTCTTTGTTCAGTTGTTCATTTATTTCTGACCATTTTATATTCTTACTGTAAAAATTATATTTCCGATATCCTTCCCAACGTTTTGTGCTTTGATTAATTCTGCGATCACTTGCTTTGGAATGGACTATTAATTCTATGACATTGTGGTCTGAAATTCCCTCATTCACAAATACTAGATCTAGGACATTTTCCTTTCGTGTTGGAATGTGGTTTATTTGTTGCATCTTAAGTTCTAATAGCATATCTTGAAGCTTTTCAAATTGCCTGTTATCTTCTGCGCTACTATTACACTCTTTTTTATATGTATATATACAGCCATTTTCTTCTATCCGTTCTTTCCAATCCCCGAAAGGAAAGTTAAAATCTCCGGATAGGAGTATATTCCAATCTTTATGGTTTCTACATATATCATCTATTTTTTTCTATTATTATGTCAAACTCCTTAGTATTTGCGGGTCTGTAAACTACAATATTCACTAGTTTTTCAAATTGAATTTCCACCGTAATCAGTTTACATTCTGTGTTGCTGTATTTTTCACAGACTTTTCCTTGATTTATGTCTCTTCCATATAATACGGTTCCCCCTTGATTCCTATTTGTTCTGTCTGATCTATATGTTTGGAAACCCTTTATCTGATCATCACTGCCAGTCTCTTGGGAATACCATGTTTCACTTATATCTAATATATCTATTTTTTTTAATTTGGGTTAGTTCATCTAAGAAGTTTATTTTCCTTTTAGAGTTACTCGTGACTAAACCCTGTACATTCATCACTATTATGGTTTGTGTTTCATCCCCATTATTTAATATTGGTAATATGGATTTTCCCATGTTTCCTTCCTGTTCTGGTATGATGTTCTTTTCTTCATTTCCAGGAATTCTGCCATTAAAAAATCCAATTTTTCTATTTTATTTGCTCTTTCGCCTTCATATTTATTTTTGTGTGTATACTTGCAATTATCCTCATATTTGCACCAACCCCTGGCATTATAGATACATTCTTTGTAGTTGGGCTCTAATTTTGCATATTTGGGTTGAAAGGCATCATATCTTGGGGCCTTTTGTGCATAGCGCGGTTTATACTCAGCCTGCCTTTTTGTTTCTTTTCTGTTTTATTTTTACTTTCATTTTTCTTTTCTGTTTGCTGAGTTTTCTTACTTTCATTCATGGTTGCAGGATGCATATATCGACATTTTTGTTGTATTTGCATCCTTTTCCTTCATTAAGGTTTTTGCATATTTTTGGATGGAGGTCTCTGCATTCGTCTACATATCCCTCTAAATACACACATTTACCATATATTTCATAATTATGGCATATCTTTGGATGCTTGTAGTAGCATCTTTCGCCATATCTACAATTCCCTCTTTTCAGCAAATTGCGGACTATATCTTTCTTTTCTTTTTTTTTCTTGATCTTGCTCTTCCCTAAAAGTATGTTGGTCTGGGTAGAGTCTCTTGGGTCTACTATTTGTTTCTATCTGATAGTTTATTTCTTCGTAAGTATGATGTTGGATGGCATCATAAGTTATATCAATGATTTCCTCTGCATCCTTACATATATCCTGTTCATTTTTCTCTTCTTCTTCTTCTACTTGTTCTTCTTGTTCTTCTTCTTCTTCTTCTTCTTCTCCTTCTTCTTCTTCTTCTTCTTCTTCAACTATTTGCAGATTTAGTCTCGACTTAATTATATTTTCTATCCAGACTAATCATGTTGACAGAATACCTTTGTGTCTCTATTTTTTTTTATTTTTTGCTGTATTTCAGCATATGTAGGGTGTGTTGGAACATGAGAGGCATCGCAATTTCTAATCAGTTGTTGAGGGTTATTAATGGAATACCATATCTTACATGTATTGCACCATTTTGGCATTCTTTTTACCAATGCATCAATCAGCATATTCACCATATTGGACTTCTTATTGTTCTTTGATGGAATGTATTGATTGATGTAAACTTTCTTTATAAGTCTCTTTATCACTTGGATCTTCTTTGGAATTTCTTCTATTATTTTGCTGATGTTTTCTGCAGATTTGTTCTAGTTTGTTGGATCATATTGTTTCAATATGTCTGCGAATATTATTATCGTCACACTGGTTGGAGTTAATAGCGACCTCTGTTATCAGACGGTCCAGTTCTTGTTTCGCCAACTCATGGAATTTACTTTTGCTGATTGCAGCAATGTCCCTCCAAGCTTTGCCTGTATTATAGAGCGCCATCTTGATCAGAATTTTAGTAATTCACAAGATAACTTACCAAGAGGAAAGTAGCCACTGCACAATTGCAGTGCATTAGTTAACCCCTTGGGTAAAGAAGAATTGTTTGGTAATCAGTGTTGTCAGGTGTATGAGGACAAATGAGAATCTGTAAAGAATATGCCAGACTATCCGGTGTATGTGTAGGCAAGTGAAAATGTCCTAGGTATTCTATAGAAATATGAATTATAAACTTTGCCGATAACACACACACTCACACACACACTCACACACACATACACACGCACACACACACACACACACATATATATATATATATATATATATATATATATATATATATATATATATATATATATATATATATACATATATATATTTATTTATTTAGAGCAATAAAAAAAATTAACAGTAATTCACATTAAGGGAGAATAGTGAGATACTAATGATAGTACATCAGCTTTAGGGATTCTGCCGTTAGATGTATGAACAGCACATCTTATGGACACAGAATCCAGTTAGATTACAGTATTATCATCTCTCCTAGGTTAGGGGAGAATTTTACCACTTGATTCAATTGAAACTGCTCACACTGATGGAGAACATCATTACATTCTTTTACCTTTGCCTCATCTTGGGGAAGAATGGCATTAAATTGTACCGAAATTAACATACGTTCATGAGGAATTATGTCCGATTCTACTGAGGGTACTGCGCCTTGAGAAAGAATACTGACAGACTATACTGAAAGGTTCTTAGGGAGGAGAATCTTATTGAATACTGTTACCAGTAGCTCACCTTGATGGAAGATCTAGTCAGGTTTTAGTAACAGTACCCTGCATAGAATAAGAAATCTAACATATTTTATCAACAGAAATTATCCTTTTCTAATTATTTCAGATATAAAGTTATCGCTTTTCTGTTGAGCAAATTCACATAACTCGTAAGCCATAGCTTATATGTTACTTGCATAGTATTGTCCTTCATCCGAATATCTTTTTTTTTTTTTATTTTTGATATATATTTAAATATGTACATTTCAATATCTTTTCCCTTTTGACTCCTTTGGCCTTGTAACATTTTATTCTTCAAACAAGGGTTACAGCTTGGCTAGTTTTGATAGTAAGACGGATGATAATCATAATGATGGTGAGGATGACAGTGATGATAATAATAATAACGATGGTGATAATGATCGTGATAATGATAAGATTTTAGGTGCTGGAAATATAATACTCACATTTACATGGAATACAATAATTATCAGTGCTATGGTCTTTGACATGTTTGCCTCACCATTCATTTATACGAAAAACCTGCTATGGTATAACAAAATATTGTGAACATTTCGTAAGCAGTGATAGTTATAAGAGTAACCCGTCTGGACGAGAACATTTAAACAATGAAAATGTACAAAGAAATAAGAGGAAAAGGCCGTGAAATACGCCTGTTTGAATTCCCACAGCACCCAAATACATTAGCCTTCAGCGGCAACTTTTCTAGAGAATCAGCTCCAGCATGAATAATTGATTCAAGTACCGAAGATTCTACCTCTGTACGTGGCACCCATTACCTCTTTTGTCTAAATATATTAGTATATTCTTATGGAGACTATACTCATTATGGTGGTTTAATGTTGTTAACAATTTATGGATTTAATAGCTAAATGTATTTTGAAATATTTTAGCTTTATACTTTGTTATAAAAAAAAAAATAATTTGAATAATTTCATATACGCTTTTAGCTGAAAGCC
>NC_090727.1:194775962-194788462 GCF_036898095.1 Palaemon carinicauda
ATTATTTACATTATTATTTTTATTTTCATTATAATTGTGATAATTAAATGTTTGTCTTGAGTGCCTGGCCTAATGATGATTGTCTTAATTGTCTGGCTTCATGCTGTACCGTCACCACTTGTCTTTTCCTCTAAAATGAGGAACGGAAATAAAAACAGACATGAGAGGAAATGCTTAGTAAACCCATTGCATTACTTTCAGACGATTTGTTCCAGAGGTCAGCGAATTAGAGCCAATGGGATTCAAAAGAAAGAAAAAGAAGAAAGAAAAACTCTCACAAAGGAGAGACGTGACACTAAGACCCAGCGACAAAACTTGGTGAAGTTTTTCTTTCTTATAGCATTGACCAATTAAGTCAATGATAATGGTCTTCGACAAACTTTGCACCTCTAATTACTTACAAAGGTTTTTCGTCTTTTTACCCAGATGCTGAGAAAATATCTCCAAAACCTGATATCTGGAAAATAAGATACCCGTTTACTTTGATAATTGTATTATTTTTCTTTAGTTTAATTCATGGCTGGGAAAATTTATAAAAGAATTGATTTAAGAATTTAGATTTTACTGCTTGAACCTTGAATTTCCTATTCATTGATAAAAGGAGATTCAGAAACCTGAAAGCATATTTCAAATGATAGTTTATTTCTAAACTGTTTAGCAACCCAGTCTAGACAAGTCTCCATTACCAGGAAATCTCTCTTAATTTGTAAAGTCTCTCTCTCTCTCTCTCTCTCTCTCTCTCTCTCTCTCTCTCTCTCTCTCTCTCTCATTCGTTCTTACTGGTATTAAATGACCACGAAATTAATCTCTCTCTCTCTCTCTCTCTCTCTCTCTCTCTCTCTCTCTCTCTCTCTCTCTCTCTCTCTCTCTCTCTCATGCGTTCTTACTGGTATTAAATGACCACGAAATGAATTGACATCTCTCTGCATACAAAACTACCCTTATATTCCCTTACATTTCCTATAGATAACTAAAGTAATAAAAAGTTTATGGCTTTGGCCATTTAGGAATGTCAGCGATAGTCTGCCTTTTAAAGAGGCTATGAAATTCTATTAAAACAAAATAATGATAGAAATAATAACAATAATATTTTCACGCATTTTTGAATGAGTGATTGTCAACGGAATCCACTTCTTATTGAATGAATGGTGAGAGGTTTTAGAGCCAAAGGAAATGTTCATATTATTTTTTTTTATTTTAAATGAATATTAGTAATAATACTTATACCTATTCCTAGCTAACAGAACGTTATATGCTCCAGAATATTGGTGCATAATTTTTACATTGTTTCGATTACCCTATTCGCGTTAAAGGAAAGAATCAGTGGAACCAAAAGCCGAAAGGCGTTTTATCAGTTAACTCTTTTAAATAGAATAGAAAATATACTTATTAACTTTTTCTAATTTGTTTCAGGTAGATCATTTTATGGGACGCATGAAGTTTTTGCTTATATATTTTTGGCCCTACCAAGTAATTCAACCTTTTGTTTTATCATGTAGTAAGCTGTAAGAGGGTCTGACATTGCTCTGTTTTTTTTTTAGTTTTATTGTAGGGTGGGCTCTGGCACCCTAGCAGAACCAACGATCTTGGCTGAGTCCCTCGTCAGACTGTGAGGAGCGAAGAGAAGAAAAGTCCCCTTTTTATTCTTTCCTTTTGATAATGGTTAAACACCCCCCCCCCCCCCCCCAAAAAAAAAAAAAGAAAGAAAAAAAAATGGGGGAAGTCCCATGGTAGATGAATGGGTGTATTGTAGTAGTTATTCTATTTCATATAGTTTTATTTAAAATGTATATCCAAATTCAGTGTATTTATTTTTCTTACTAAACGGACGCTATTCCTAAGTGTGGTTTATATTAGGGTTCTCTTTACGGTGGCGAAGGAGGGTAAGGGTGAGACGTGAAGTTGGTTTTATTAGGTACAAAATGAGCCTAGGTTTTCGTCTTGTAGGCCTGCATATTATCCTAAAATCTTTAAACCCACTCAGTGTGCGTGAACGCATTTGTAGGTATATCAATTTATTCTCTACCAAACGAAAGTCTCTCGTGAAGTTTAAAACATTGAATTTTATTCTGAAATAAATAGACGAATTTTTATTGAAAAATTTTAATTGTAACGTCCAGCAATGCTGGAGAAAACTGCTAAATACTGTATTGTTGACACCATATGAGTTATGCCATCTATTTTCTTTTTAGAAAACTGTAAGAATCTCAAATTTAATCCTTGAGAAATATGTTGAATTCCTGCTTTTCTCCTGTTTAAAGAATTCTAACAAATCTATCAATAAATCATGAAACCAAAAAAGTTTTTGAGGTTGTTTTAAAGACCAATTAATTTATTTTCTTATTTTGTTTTGGCTTACCTCTTCGATAGAACAAAGATTCTCTAACCACACAGATGGATTAGAAATGTTTCTAAAGTCAAATATCAATATAAACAATTGTGCCCCAGACTAGTCGTTTTTTATCCCATCTTTAAATGCATTTAAATGTATTTCACAGTAATTTTGCCAAAGGACTTGTCGCAGAAGATATCCCCAAAAAGGCTTCTAAGACTCATATGTCACCAGGAATCCTTTCGACTCCCCGAACATTGACTATGACAATAATCAATGACCCCCTTCTTCTCTAACCAAGTACCAACGTCCAAGAGCAGGAATTCAGTTGGAATTGTACTGTCAAATCAACTTGATTATGAATACTGGATATGAGTACCGATGAGATTCTCGGAGTACACGAGATCTATCTTTTTTCAATAGCTTTTCCCCTGTGCACACAGGAAGGAGATTCTTATCTCATTGTTTACCAAATTTACTCATCTCTTTTTTTCTCGTATGTATATAAGAGTGGCATTTGCTCTTTAGGAAATTTAATACTTTATTTGCTGATGTATTCCCTACTGTGGTGTCACATAGTTTTAATGGTTATTGAACATAGAAGCATGGAAAATTTTTTCTTATTTTTTGCTAAGGTCATGAAGAGAACAGCCATCTTCAATTGTTTTATTTTCCTATACCAATAAATACATATCATAAATGCTGAAAAAGTACATTGATGGTTTATTCACTCATTTTTTGTTTGCTTGATTATCTTTTTTATTGAGATTGCTAATCATTGTGAAACAACTATTGTTAAATATCCTCTGATTTTAGTGACAAGAACAAGCCAGCCGGCATATTTGCTACAAAACTGCGTAGATTTTCCCTTTTGTTCCCTGACATAACTTCATTACTTTTGATTCTCTGACAATTGACAAATTGGGATTATCGTGATAAATTGCTTTATAACGAGCCTTTGAAAATGTTTGGGGGAAATTCTAAAAGAGAATTTCCTCGTGTATAAAAATGGAAAGAGATTCGAATAATAATAATAATAATAATAATAATAATAATAATAATAATAATAATAATAATAATAATAATAGTAGTAGTAGTAGTAGTAGTAGTAGTAGTAGTAGTAGTAGTAGTAGTAGTAGTAGTAGTAGTAGTAACAATAACAATAATAATAATGATAATAATGGACATGGAAATTTTATTTGGTAAGAAAGGCATTTGAGGACATTACTCAATTTGTTCAGATAATCTTATTATTATTAGATAACCATCATGTATATTTCGGATATAGCTATC
Organism: Palaemon carinicauda; assembly: GCF_036898095.1. NCBI lineage: Eukaryota > Metazoa > Arthropoda > Malacostraca > Decapoda > Palaemonidae > Palaemon > Palaemon carinicauda. Next base: position 194,779,588 of record NC_090727.1, read on the forward strand.
AATCTTTTTTTTTTCTTTTTTTTTTTTTTTCATTATCGCAACTTTCATATATCTCGTGTTCAGATTTCCCAAACCGATTAACAACAACATTATTGGATTCGAAAAGGAAAGGCTTTATATCAATTAACTCTTCTTCACGGCGTTGGAAATAAATTAATCTTTCGTTTCTGCTACGTATCAAATCTGTTATTGCATCCCAAAAAATAGTACCTTCCAATTTGGGATTTTTAAAGCGGTCCTGGGATTTGACTCTGATCCTTTTTTTTTCTCTCTCCTTTTTGTCTTTCCGGTTTGTTTTAAAACTAAAAGTGTTCCCGGACGGCCACTGTTCCTTTTGCAGCTGCGCCATTTAACATGGTCCTCTCTCAGCTATATTCGGTACGATTTGTAAAAGAGAGGAAAAAAACTGCGTCCGCAATTTTATGAACTCTTGTGCCTCAATGAGAGCTTAGTTTAATATGATGCTATCAAAAATAGAGAGAGAGAGAGAGAGAGAGAGAGAGAGAGAGAGAGAGAGAGAGAGAGAGAGAGAGAGAGAGAGAGAGCGCCTATGCCACTATTCCCGCTTCCTTTCTTTCATGTTAGTGTATAAGCTAAACTTTACGTCATATTGTAGCTGCTAGGTCTTAGTACCCGTTCTTATAGTCGGAATTCATAAACCCATTTTACCTTGTGATGTACTGCAAAATCTTGATTAAAGGCAGTGAAGGAAAGACTGAAAGAGCCGCAGGAATTTCCGTGAACAATTTCCTTTGTTAGTGGGGCGTGTTGGCAACAGGAGCTGAACTGTTGTCTTTTGTTTGCATCTGGACCCTAGAAATAAACAGAGCGTTTAATATGAATTACATTAGTCACCAGTTTTAAATGATGGTAATTACTTATATTATTTTTGTATGCATAATTTGTAAAAAAAAAAAAAAAAAAAAAAAAAAAAAAAATACATATAGTGATGTACGTCTGTCGAGGGCTTAAATTCCATATATGGTTTTGATATATCTGTAGGAGTTTTCAGTGAATTCTGGTTGGGTGCGTTGTCGTGTGTTAATTTAAAAAAAAAGTGTCAACTCTATAATATTGTTTGTAGATTCAAAGTGTTCATGACCATGGCATTCTAAATTACATTAACAATACTCAAAATATTTTCTTAGCTCGTTTACATTGTCTTAACCTTACACCACCTATTAAACTGCCAAACATCAATCACTGAAAAGATCGTTTGATTTTTACGAAATTTAGATTGCCACTTTCCCAGTAACATACACTCTTTCATATTTTGTGCCCGTCTTTATTAATCTGTGCTCTTAAAATAATCCTCTGACTTTTTTCTATCTTGTTACATAATATGGAAATATTACATTCATGGAAATATCTAAATTTTATATTATATTATTGAAAAAAAAAAAAATAATAAGTATGGTGATAATTTTAGTTTCTAAAATCCCATTCGCTTGCCATACCCCATATCGCCCGCCTTCGCTCAGAATGTTGGCCCAATTACGCAATTTGGCAGATCTATGAATATTTGCATATGAAACTGCAGTTTGTAGTTACTACATTAATAACGCAAGTGGAATTAAAAATAAAATCCAACTTGCTTCTACAAATGTTTATTTTGTTTTTACGATAGACGACTTGCAGATTATAAAACACTTCCTTACACATTTAAGCTAAAATGTTTTGTAATGACCCTTGGTTGGTCATGTTTGTTTTTAAGATACGATAAAATATTAGAATACCAATTCAAGAATGTAGATATCGTAAGCATAATTTTATTCTCATATTTATCTAGCATATTTCGTTAACTGCACATTTTTACACGCAAACCCAGTAACGTCAAAAACAACAAAATCATCTATCACTTTCTAACGATATCAGATTATGGAGACTTTACTCAATGCTTCAGAAAAATAAATACTTCCTATTCCTCTCTACGCCCAACGTCCTTGCGGTTGGCCATCTATTGGGTTTCCTATGACTTATTTGTTCAAAAGCTTCGGTGATTCATTTATGATAATACCTTCTGGCTGGACAGTGATTCGATTCTGTTTCTCTTAGCCGAATATATATGCCTGATGGGTCTCTACCAATCGAGGTATCAATAGAGATATAAGTTTATAAGTTCACCATGTATAATCTTGTTGAATTAAGGAATCTGTTCTTAGACTTGAAATAAACACCTGTCCACCATGATAGCTGATTAGTGAGTTTGCAACACGTGGTTATTTGTGAGGAATATATATCGCTAACACTTATGATTTTAATCAATGTAAATATCAACCACGATATCATTCAATTCACAATTGTACCGTAGGAAGTCATTTATGATAACCGCTTCTGGCTGGACAGAGATTCGATTCTATGTCTCTAAGCCGAAACAATGCCTGCTGGGACTCTACCAATCAAGGTATCAAGAGAGATATAATAAGTTCATTTCATGTTCACGGTACAAATTCCCGTCGGATTCAGGAATCTGGTCGTAGACTTGAAAAAAAGAAAAAAAAAAAAAAAAAACATCTCCACCTTGATAACTCATCAGTGAGTTTGCAAAACGTGATTATTTATGATGAATATATATCACTGAGACTCGGAATTTTAGCCAATTTGTCAGCCACAATGGCATTAAATGCCAAATTCTACCTGAAGAATGTATATCCACTGAGAGTTCATCATGATAACAGCTTCTGGCTCGTGTATGAAAAATCCCTCATTAAATCTCCTGGCAAGGCGAGGATAAATTAGAGTGAGTTTTATATTAAATAAATATACCTCTCTTGCTATTAAGTACGTGACTGTTAGTTGACAGTTTAGGGTAGCAGTTTGCAGTGTACAGTTTACATGGACTGCCTTCTACCATCACGTGCTACGGCTTGTATTGAAACAAAACAGAAGTATCTTTATTTAAGAAACCAATAAACTACATGCAATTAATGGTAACCAATATAAATTCTTTTGGGCTACTGGCAAGTCCAAAACTTTTGATCAGTAACTTTGGTAAATGGAAGGGATTTGAAAAACATGTTCCGTAAGCATAAATTTTTAGTCACTCTGGAAATTCGAAAATGTCTTTCGTAAAGTGAGATACTAACCTGCGGAATTTTCATAACTAAGCAGGATCACTGTTCTATATTTCACAAAGCAGTATTTTATCATTCTATCGCGGTGTGTAATCGGACAAAGTTAGAGTTGGAAGTGAAGAATAATCTTGAATCTACCTTTTCATTAAAAAAGTTTATATCTCAATTCCTGATAAAATATAGATATTTATCTCTCCCTTAATGAATTTCCTCTGAAATTCGAAAATCACAAAACTTCAAAACTTTTGGAATAAAAGTGACAACTGTCTGATTATAGTTTACTTTTTTAATCTGACATTTAAGAAGAGTATAAGCTGTAAATTCTCTACTGTAAAACAAGATTACGCTTCACTTCTCATAGTAAACTACTATGATTAGAAAACGAACTAATCGGTTATCCCATCACTGCATCGCCTGAAGGACCCTTTCTCTTTTTCTATCAATGATTATTCTATTTAGCGTTCGTATATGTGATACTTGAATTGCTTAGGTTTGAATTGTAACTCTTCTTGATATTGCAGTTTTATTCTCTCCCACTGTTATCCCTACATTAAGGTGTCGGTTGCCTGATGCACCCTCTGCAATGACTTCTATCAAATTTTGCCACATTTCAAGTCAAATTAGGTATTAAAATTATTTATCACGTACTCCATATTTATAGATATTAGTAACACAACGGTAGCGCTGAAGGCCTGTTCGCTCGAAACAGGTAACGATGTCCCAATACTTCAGGAAATCCCCCTCTGATGTGTACCAAGAAAAGTGGGTTATCTTCTGTGGCTGCGACGCATCCACTTCACCGAACCCCTTCTTTCCATGTCATCTGTCACCTCATCTCGCTATCTAATTCTCTGCCACCCTCTCGATCTTTCCCCTTTAACAGGTTTCTTCAGAACCCTCCTCAACCCTCCTAATTCCCTCCCTTTTAGTATTACAGTATTGCATAATAAAATTCGACTAAGATCAACAGTTTACAAAAGAATACAAAATTAATATTAGACTAACCAAATTTTTGTCTTTCAGGAATCAGCACTATTATACAGCTGGTTTCATCCCTGCATGATTTTGACAGTTATCTAGGGTCAGATAATGTAAAGTAATTACGGTGTGTGGTTTTTGGCCAACTTTTATTTGATTCCAATACATTTTAATGTAATGCCCAGAACGTTTTATTTACGAAACAAAACTCCAGTTTGGTATGTGATTTCAGATAGAAATAATAATGTAGATTAAACATTGCTATATCTTTTATTCATTCAGTGATTGTGAAAAAGATAACCACCCTCCAACACCAAAAGCATAAATTCATGTAATTCCTTTTCAATCATTTCTGTGAACTTATTTTTATGTATAAAAAACTTCGAAGTCTAACGCTGTGATTTTAAAACTTCACATGCAAAGTTACTACCTAGAGAGAGAGAGAGAGAGAGAGAGAGAGAGAGAGAGAGAGAGAGAGAGAGAGAGAGACTATGCCCTCAAGAAATATCTAGAAAACGGCAGCAAAAGGCGAAATACAATAAAAATTAATGAGATATACCTGCAAGAAACTGAAAAATAAAGATCCTCAAGAGATACAAAATGATGTAACACCGAAAACTTTATGTTACAAAGGGGAGGGATTAATTGGTAAATAATTTAAGTTTTTTGTAAATCAGTGAGTGTAGAGTTCTACCCCCCCCCCCCCCCAAGATAATGTATATCCTGTAAGTAACCAATACATCTGTTTTATGTCTTACATAGTAAACATCCTTTGTATCTAACTAGGTTTTATAGTCATTTTGACGAAATTTCTCAAGTAAACGGTAAGAAAAATAGAAGTTCTGGTCGATTAAGGCATCATTAGAAGTATTTTCACTTAAAAATTAATACAAAAGAAAAAATCAAAGTGAACTTATTGCATCACTTGAAGGAGACTTATCGAAAAGGTTAGCGCATTAGATTCGATGAGGCTTCAAAAGAAAGAAAACTATTTTCGTTGGAGGAGCAAACTGACGTTAAGTTCAGGACACAAAAAAACTTGTTTTTTTATGGCATTGATCTATCAAGTCATTGACGAGGAACTTGGATAAACTTTGCTCCTCTAAATAGTTAAAGGTTTTTTTCGGGTAATTACAAACTCTTCTCTTTCTTTTTTCTTTTTTTTAAATGGTAACTCAACCATTACTTCCGTTTTACATACATTAATAATAATGGCTTATTATTGCTTTTATTTTTATTTTTTTTACAACTAAAAGACGTTTTCACTAATTCCTGATTTATGAAACCCATTTAACTGAATTTTTATTATCAAATCATTATGATCAAAGGTTTATATGTTTATTTTTAGGGGAATTGTTAATGTTATTCCATTACGTAAAAGTGTTTGTGGTAGCTATAGCCCAGTTAATTACCACCCAATTTCCATAGCTCCCATATCAGTGATATTAACGAAGGAGCCATTGTAACAATCCGGGGTTCTCGTTGTAATTCATGTAAGCTTTTTGCGACTATTTTGAATGTGTTCTTTTCATTGCTGAGAAGTGGAAAAGTAATGAATGTGTGTGTGTGTGGTTTTTTTTTTTTTTTTTTTTTTTTTTTTTTTTTTTTTTTTTTTAAGCTCTAGTGACTTTAACACTGTATTGTTGAAAGGTTATATTTGACCGAAAACACATCATTAAGAAATACTAATTTTAAAGTCGTGAGTTCCAGAATGTTAGATTTTGTTAATCTACAATGTTTCTATGCAAATATTCATTCAGTATTACCAATGTACTGATTGCAGAATGTGTTTACCTGAATGACAAAATTAGTAGCTTTCGTTATAAGCTTTTCAACAACTATGCCACTATCGATTCAATTCACTATGTACTTAATCCTGATATGTCACTGTTTACTTTTCCGGAAGATGACCAATGATGAATGATATATGATACTTTTGCATGATGGTTGAGGCCTTAAAATAATAAATAAACACTTATATTCACTAAAGGGGCGTCCCTAAATTTGATGTGTTGCATTAAGCAGTTACTCGATGGAGCCAAGCACCAGTAAGAATATAAAATAAAAGATAGTGCACTCAGTGTCAGGTGCCAGCCATTCGTGACCTAGTGGCTCAACGATTTGAGTAAGCATATCATAAGTTCTTCCAGTTTGTATATGAAAGAGTACAGTATGGAGATGTTCGATATTCGCAGATTAGCAGACGATTCCAAGGATATACTGACACCAATGTAAAAGAAAAGAAAGCAAAGCGGCACAGAAAGTGCTATAGGTCGTCATGCCACAGTGATCACCTAGAATGTGCCAAAGTACGATACCAGAAGATCTACGAACAAGGTGGGAGGGATCATCTTCAAAAAAGACCTGGTCAACCTTCTTCTGCAGCTATCACTAGTGTACCAGAATCTGCAATATCTCATTTCATTGCAAGTTTATGCTTCTTCTGCCAACAAGAAAGCTAAGGGCCAATTCATAAGGTGCGTGTATTTAGCGCAATAAAAAAATTGGAAAAGGCTGTTAATGTGAGCAAAAATCAGTTTTGCAAGGTGTAGCTGAGTGTTGCTATTACTGAGGATGAGGCCCGTGCCATTGGTGTTAAGTATCACCTCTCATGCTGGGTTCAGAATGTCCAGCGAAATGAAGCCAGCAGCAGTGGCTGTCTGGGCAATGGAAGAGGAGAACATTGCTCGACTGAAATGTATGCTCCACGAATCCTATGACATATGGAGGGGAAGACCTGATTAATTTTATCACAAAGGTTCATGCAAGCGAGGTGAAGAAAGATATCTGCATCCAAGAACACATTGGGCAGATGAAGTATGCCAGGTTTGTTGAAGACTGTATCAGCAAAAATTAAGGCAGTGCCTGAGTCAGAATGGAAAATGTTCAACTCATGATGTGGAAAATAGCAAGGAACCCATTGAAGCACAAACTGGATGATCAAGTAGATGAACTCATGGATGGAAGGTCTCTGTTTGTCCGCATGTTGACTGTTCCATACTCATGCCCTGAGATCAACCTCAAAGAGGACTTTCCTCAACATGGGTTTACTGCGCTCAAACGAGTGTCATTGACAGTAAGTAGGGAACTCCTACCAAGCACAGACAAAAGCAAGCTGAAGGGTGTACTTGAGGAGCTGCCAAAAAAAAACTGGTGGTGATCTACAGCCAGGGAATGTCACTAATGGCATTACTTTATTGCCACCAAGGAAGATAACTGTCATCGATTGAACATCAATTGTCTGAGCTTTGGGTAAATCCTCTTAGGATAAAACATGTGTCTAATGGGCTAACCACTTCACAAACACACTAAGCCGCAAGTGCTGTAACTTTATTGAGGTTCATCTAGTCTTTGACAGCTATGATCCCACATCACTAAAGGAGGCCACAGGAGAGAGATGTCAAGGTGGCAAGCCAGCCACTGCTTATTATGTTGCTGATAACACATCAGTAGGTAACGTGCCAGCAAATTAGTTCTTTTCTAGTATCACAACCAAAGATGAACTGATGGTTTATCCTGCATAGAAACCATTCCACCATTTTAAGGGTAGGTCCGCTGAATTCACAGTTACTTCATGGCAAGAGGTGCTCTCAAACTCTATGGATCTTCAACATCTCTTCAGCTCCCATGAAGAAGCCGATAAGAGGCTTATTCTCCGCAATCTTTATATTTATTGAAGAGGAACAACAGAATTTTACATTAATTCGCCAGACACTGATGTATTTGTCCTTGCAATCCACCGTTTTATCACCTCTGCAGGAACACATATTTTGTCACTAGTGTGGGTAACCAGAAGAGACTAACAGGGGCCAGTAGTGAATTCACTTAGGGCTGCAAAATTTTAAGCCTTACTAGGATTTCATGCCTCCTCTAGAGCAGACATAAAAGGCCGATTTACTAGCAAGAGGAAGCTTACCATTGACAGGCACATAGCAGATGCTCCATGGATGTGATATCTGCATTTACTGTCCTAGGAAACGCCAAAGAGCTTGAAATTGACACTGAATGTGCCTTTGAGACATTTAGTTGCTAGTTATAGGAGCCTGATACAACGTTGGTGGATGTTGGTGATCTCAGGTGGAGTTTTTTCACTATGAAATAACTAGAAGTTTAAAAGCTGCCACCAACATGAGGAGCCTTACTTGAAGCCTTTACCCAAGCTCATTACCAGGCCATGGTGTGCTATCAGGGTGACACTCTCAACCCCCGCTTCAGCCAGCATCAATCCATGGGATTCTTCACCTCTAGCCATAGTTATTCCTCAATCTATTGGATTCTCCACCTCCACCCACAGTTATTCATCAATCTATGGAATTCTCCACCTCCAGCCACAGTTATTCATCAATCTATGGGGTTCTCCACCTCCAGGCACAGTTATTCATCTTAGCAAATGTCAGTGGAGGATCAGTTGCAGGTCAACTGCTTAGAGATGTGCATGTGTGGAGCTGATGAGGAGGTTTGCACCAATATCAGACAGGCGCTCTTAGAAATTGATGAGGCTGAAGAAGGAAGGGATATCTTCACCTAATAAGATTAATCCTTGGCTAAATCATTGAGTTTATTATTGCTTGTACACAAAGAAATTTTGTTTTTTATATTGAAAGGAGTGTTATTGTTTTATCATTATATAATATTTAAACAATAATATTAAATGTTTGACTTACATTTGCTGTGTCATAACCAAATTAACTGTCACGGTTTCAGACAGAATTTGAATTTGAGAAAAAAGTATGAGAAAATTATTTATAAAATGGTGACATTTTTTTTTTTTTTTTTTTTTTTGAGTTGAATACTGTCAGAGGACAGTCCAACTAGTCACCAAA
>NC_090727.1:194795962-194805962 GCF_036898095.1 Palaemon carinicauda
ATTTTCGGGCTCAAGCCATGTCGTCCTGATGGAAGTTCCTAAAGGGTAGCTTCCTTGGGTATATTATAACTACGGCGATATTCACAGAGAATTTACCTTAAGGTACCCAGAATTCTAACTCCTGGAGCGAATATCCCTAATAATAGAACCAGGGATATCGCGAAATATCAGAGGACGTATTCTTGACACGCCACATAGCAATCTGCACCCCGAACAGAGTTAACACTTTTAAGGGGTCAATTGGCAAGAAAACGAAAACGAGAAAAAAAAGGATAGCTGCTCGCAAGGTATCTCTCCTCTCCCGTTTCGTAAGTGTGCATTGCGCCGCTCACGGCGCCATCTGTATTCCTTTTTGGGTAGCTCAACAACTCGGTGTTTTTTCCCTGTGTTTCTCGCAATTGTTGGATTATTTCAACTTATAATGCTTTCTCCAACTTCTTCTGCTTCTGATAAGTTGAGTATTATTTTTTTATGTATAAATGTAAGGTCTTGGTTATTTTAAAAGTGATTTGATAGTTATATCGTTGTTACAAGAGCTGTTGCCTACCGGAGGCGTCCTGGACCCTGTCGCTCGCTAGGTATTAGTTATTTAGTTAGCCAGAGCGACGTTCCCGGCGGTTTTGCTTTAATAATTTGAGCTGTTTAGCATTACATAGGATTTCTTTATATGATGCTTTGAGTATTTTTGTTTTGGCGAAGGATTTACCGATTCTGGCCTACACTAGACCTTGTAGCCTAGTCAGTTGGCCCTAGTACTTTCCTGCCTGATATTCAGATTTCCGATTGTGTTAAAATGTTCTTCTAGTGTTGTACTCTAGCCCGGCTGCCGACCTGAGTAGCCGAAAGCCGGGCAGTCGGAGTTCTCTGGTTCTTTTGCTGCCGGCCGGCATTTGTTGTATACCTTTGCCGGCCGGCTATATATCACACCATTGTCTGCTGGCCGCTACGATTGGTAGCCGGCAGCCGGGTGCTATCTGGTGTAGTTGCCAGCCGGCAGTCATTGCCGGCCGGCACATACATTTGAACCAGCGTTCTTCCACCTTATAGTTCTTATGTAGTATACTTTGGAACTAGTTAAGGTGTGTGCGGGCCGGCACGTGCCGCCCGGCACATTACCTTCTATACTGTAGCCAGTATTTTTCAGTATAGTATATACTGTAGGGAGAAAACTATAGTATAGTATTTGCTACAACACTAAGTTTTTCTAACACTTTTTTGTTGTCTCGCACAACCCTTTGGTGTAACCTTACAGATAAAGAAAGTGAGTTCTTTCTTGTCTACTATCCAGCATTTTAAAATCATTTTTTGGGTGTGAGCTACACCTGTTTCCTCTGGAAACTATTCATTGGTTGTTCTAGAATAGATTGACCATACGATTTTATTATCTGGAAGGTTGCAGCAATTGACTGTGCGGGAAATACAAGTGTGTGTCTTTCCTTTCTAGTTTAGTTGTGCTAAGCTATGTATATCCAGTGATACGTAGTTCACTTGATACTCATGGAATTTTCTTCTCTTTACAGGAGGACCATCCGAAGTGTGGAAGCGTTTTCTGCAACGTCCGCAGCAAGAACTTCTGCGGACATGATTTGTGTGGGAGGCACGCAGCATGCGCAGTCTCCAAAGGTGATCTCCGGTATTGGGACCCGCAGGTATGTACCGTGTGCACAAACCTGATTACTGAGGCTTTTGATTCCCCTAAGACGGCGGAGTCAAGGGACGCAGCAAGGGAGAAGCTTCGTACCCGGGTAAGGGGCTTTCAGAAGAACACTTCTGGGCCCTATCTTCCAAGTGAGAAGATGAGGGCTTTTCCCCAGGGCGTCAGCTGAGGCAGTGATTCCCCAGCCCCTATTGGAGGTACCAGTGGTTCAGATCCCTGTGGATTCTGAAGTCGTGGACGCCCTGCAGGACATCCAATTGGACGATAGGATGTCGGAGGTGTCCGAGCGTCTGGAAGATGACCCTCAGGCAGAAGACCAGGATGAAGAGCAGGCTCCAGACAATGAAGAGGAAGATGTCGACGAGGTGTCGGCTACTCCGGTTCAGGTCACTGAACCTATTCCCTCAACATCGTCCTCTCTCCCAGATGAGCTGGGAAAGACCCTTTCCTCCATCGTTGGAATGATCCAACAGATGTAGAGGGAGAATTATGAGAAGGCGGCTGCAATGGAGCTGGAGATGCGGAGACTTGCAGCATCACGTGGGCCCCAGAAGAAGCTCAGCGTGAAAGACCTTCCCTTGTGCTCAGATGTTAACCCTTGGAAGTATGCTGAGCACATGCCTATGACGACGGGAAAAATCGTCATTTCGGAGAAGTTGGGCTCAGTCCCCCTTGAGGAGGTGGAATTCTGGCCCAGCAAGGAGTCGTATCCGGACTATTATGTCCGTCTAAAGAAGGAACCAGCCTCAAAGGAAGAAACAGAGCCGAAGGAGGTCATAGTTTTGGACCACGCTAAGGCTCAAGCTTTATTGTCAAGCTCGATGAAAGAGAGGGGCTTCTCAAACTCGAAGGTACCTGCTTTGAGTAAGAAGCACCCTTCCTTTGTGTCCTCTCCTTCTAGAGCCTTCCCCTTTTTGCAGAAAGGGTTTACAGCTGTGCTGAAAGCAGTCGAGGCAGGTAAGCCATGCCCCTCCTTGGAGGAGTGTAAACCTCTGTCTTTGGCCCTACCCATGGACCACAAGGACTGGAAGGACGTCCATCTTACCTTCTCAGTCGGGAAGTTGGAGGCTGATATTGCCGGACGTCAGTTCGGTGAGAAAGACTTGCTGCCTCAATGTCTCATCAAACAACTCTGGAGACAATGGCAAGTGACCCCAAGGTCCATGAGATGTTCATGGTAGTGGCTAAGACACACCTAGTCACAGTGACAAAGGACCTTTATAGCTTCGTCAAAGCTAGGAGGGCTTTTAGGGAGTTCGTGTTCGCCTCGGCTGCGGTGAGGCACGAGCCAAGGAAGCTAATCTCCTCCAACGTTTGGGGCAAAGACCTCTTCCCTAGCGAAGCGGTCAAGGAGGTTGTAGATAAGGCCGCCACGGAGAATAGAAACCTTCTCCAGAAGTGGGGCCTATCCCTCAAGAGAAAGTCTTCCCCGGATGAGGGTCCCCAACCAAAGAGGAATACTAAGAAGACTAGACTACCCTCTCGGCCCGCCAAGCCATTCGGACAGCAGCAGCGACAGCAATTTCCTATGCCTACAGTGCCCCAGATGGTGGCACAACCCAGACCACGTACCAACGGGTACCCCAAGCCGTGTGGACGCAGTCTCCGGCATTTAACCCAGCGTTCGAAGGGCAGTCAACTATCTTTCGAGTGAAGCCTAGAGGAGTAGCCAGAGGTTCCTCTAGACGCCCCTCATGGGGGAGGGGATTCAGGGGTGGTCGCGATCAAGGAGGAAGGCCTCAGGGCAACAGCAGTCAAAGGGAGATGATACCGGTAGGAGGGAGACTTCAGAATTTTCGGGATCGGTGGACCTTCGATCCCTGGGCCCACAGCCTACTCAAGAATGGACTGGGTTGGAGCTGGTACAGCACTCCACCCCCGTGCCCTCGATTTTTCCAACACTCCATCCCCGTTCTGGAGGAGTACATTCAAGAACTGTTGGAGAAAAGAGTAATCCGAAGGGTAAAGTCCATCAAATTCCAAGGGAGGCTGTTTTGTGTTCCCAAGAAGGACTCAGAAAAACTCAGAGTCATTCTGGACTTGTCGCCACTCAACAAGTTCATTGTGAACTGCAAGTTCAAGATGCTAACACTGCAACACATAAGGACCTTACTACCCAAGAGGGCATTTACCGTCTCCATAGATTTGTCAGACGCCTATTGGCACGTTCCAATCAATCGTCAACTCTCCCCCTACCTAGGGTTCAAGCTACATCGAAGACTCTACGCCTTCAGAGCCATGCCATTCGGGCTAAACATAGCCCCAAGGATCTTCACAAAGCTTGCGAGCGTAGCTCTCAAACAATTACGCCTAAAGGGAATCCAGGTGGTAGCCTACCTGGACGACTGGCTAGTGTGGGCAGCATCCAAGACAGAATGTTTGCAAGCTTCCCTACAGGTGATCCAGTTCCTAGAGTATCTAGGCTTCAAGATCAACAGAAAAAAGTCTCGACTTTCTCCATCTCAAAAGTTCCAGTTGTTGGGAATCCACTGGGACCTAGTGTCACACCAACTCTCCATCCCGGTGAAGAAGAGGAAGGAGATAGCTGGTTCTGTCAAGAGACTTCTGGATTCCGAAAGGATATCAAGACGCGAACAGGAGAGAGTGCTGGGTTCTCTCCATTTTGTCTCAGTAACAGACCCGGTGCTAAGAGCACAGCTAAAGGATGCAACCGGAGTTTGGAGAAGTTATGCATCAAACGCGCGAAGAGATCTGATAAGACCAGTTCCGCTTCGTCTACGTACGCTTCTCAGGCCTTGGTCCCAAGTCAGGCAACTAAAGAAGTCGGTACTTCTTCAGCCACCTCCCCCCTCGTTGACTATTCACACAGATGCCTCGAAGGAGGGGTGGGGAGGTCATTCTCATCGGAAGAAGGCCCAAGGGACTTGGTCCAATCTATTCAAGACGTTTCACATAAACTTTCGGGAAGCTATGGCAGTACTCCTTACCTTGAAGAAAGTCTCCCCTCGTCGCTCGATCCACATAAGGTTGGTGCTGGACAGCGAGGTGATTGTGAGATGCTTAAATCGACAAGGATCGAGGTCACCACCACTCAACCAGGTGATGTTGGCCATCTTTCGACTGGCGGAAAAGAAGAAGTGGTACCTGTCGGCAGTTCACCTTCAAGGAGTCCGCAATGTGACAGCGGACGCTCTATCCAGGCTCACACCGATAGAGTCGGAATGGTCCCTAGACGCAGGATCATTCTCCTTCATCTAGATTCAAGTCCCAGAACTGCAGATAGACCTCTTTGCGACGAAAGACAACAAAGTTACCCCTTTACGTGTCCCCGTACGAGGATCCCTTGGCGGAAGCAGTGGACGCGATGTCCCTCGACTGGAACAGATGGTCCAGGATTTACCTGTTCCCTCCTCACAACCTTCTGTTGAGGGTCCTCAACAAACTGAGATCTTTCAAGGGAGTAGCGGCAATAGTGGCTCACAAGTGGCCGAACGGCGTGTGGTTCCCTCTGGCATTGGAACTACGACTGAAGTGTCTACCGTTACCAGATCCAGTTCTGACCCAGCGAGTTCAGAAGTCGACTGTCTGCACTTCATCACAGAAAACCCGGAACCTGCAGCTCATGATTTTCTCTCCCTAGCGGTGAGAAAACGTTTCGGGATTTCGAAAGACAGTATAGACTTCCTAGAGGAATATAAGTGCAAATCTACTAGAAGGAAATATGAGTCATCTTGGAGGAAATGGGTGGCCTTTGTCAAGGCGAAGAATCCACAAAAGATCTCGACGGACTTCTGCTTATCTTTCTTCATCCACCTCCATGGTCAAGGGTTAGCAGCCAACACAATATCAACGTGTAAATCTGCTTTGATAAGACCCATTTTATATGCCTTCCAGGTCGACCTCGCTAACGATATTTTTAATAAAATTCCGAAAGCCTGTGCTAAGCTCAGACCATCAGCACCTCCAAAGCCCATTTCATGGTCTTTAGATAAAGTTCTTCATTTCGCTTTGCTGTTGAACAATGAGGAGTGTGCTTTAAAGGATTTGACCCAAAAAGTTATTTTCCTATTTGCACTCGCGTCGGGGGCCAGGGTTAGTGAAATTGTAGCCCTCTCGAAAGAGGAGGGTCGTGTTCAGTTCTTGGATGGGGGAGAACTGAACCTGTTTCCGGATCCTACGTTTCTCGCCAAGAACGAGTTACCCACCAACAGGTGGGGTCCCTGGAGAATCTGCCCTCTGAAAGAAGATGCATCTCTATGTCCAGTGGAATGCCTAAAGGTCTATCTTCGTAGAACTTCAGACTTCAGGGGTGGTCAACTATTCAGGGGAGAAACATCAGGCTCAAATTTATCACTGATAAAACTTAGGGTGAAAATTCACCTATTTTATTTGCAGAGCGGATCCAGACAGTACACCAGCAGGTCACGATCCGAGGAAAGTTGCCTTATCCTTAAATTTCTTTAATTGTATGGATTTTGAACATCTTCGTTCATACACTGGCTGGAAGTCTTCCAGAGTGTTCTTTCATCACTATGCGAAGCAAGTGGAGCAACTAAAGAGGTCTGTGGTAGCAGTGGGTTGCGTCGTTAACCCTGCTGTTTAACTCTGCGAGGAACAGTGGATTTAATTGGGACGATTAATTCCGGGGTGAGTGTGTAGTTACGAACTGTTCTACAAACTAAGTGTTAGGGCACTGGGTTGCCCACATTGACTGTTCCACTTTCAAAGGTGAACCTAGCATAAGTGCAGACATGAGTGCGGAGCGTTTCCAACGCTAATGTAACTGATTAGTAATACAGACTTTTATAATTTTGATACCTCGGTATGTTAAAAGTGGCGCTAATGTTTTTCTTTCAGATAAACAAGTTTCTGTTTACTATCATGCTTATGCTTATTTGTTGGTTATCCTCCTCTATATATATATATATATATATATATATATATATATATATATATATATATATATATATATATATATATATATATATATATATATATATATATATATATATATATATATATAATGGTTGTTTAACCTTTTTTATTTATTGTTTGTCAATAAACTAGGTCTTGGGAACCTTGCGTCTCCTTCACCTGTGTCAATTTATTTGATATAATTTTGCATTACGTTCTATGTATATTTATCTGGGATAATTCTAATAGATTGTTCCTTTATGCAAGGATTCTTTGCATTGGTTTATGCTTTCCCTTGGCGGGAGGACTCCATGCCCTGAGGGGACGGTGGCGGATATGCATGTTTTCCGCCTACTCGGATATAAACCTTTGTCCAATCCAGTATTGAACGGAGAACTGGTCGATATTTCATATTGACTCAGTGGTTCTTTATGAACTATGCTTTACATGATATAGGGTGAGACCACTATATTGGCTTGTCTGTTATTTATACATAGGTATATGTACTCTTTGAGACTTTTCCAGAGTCTAGTAGGACTCTTTCCTGTAGGGGGCAGGAAGCACTAACATGGTCTATGGTTAGTTGAAAAGATGTATGACGGTAACATCTTAGGTCTCTAGGTCTAGTTGGCCGGGAAATACCTTCGGGGAGTACGGCACGTTTTGAGAATCCACAGATACAGTAATGCTCTGGTATACTTCCATCAGGACGACATGGCTTGAGCCCAAAAAACGGATTTTGAGCGAAGCGAAAAATCTATTTTTGGGTTAGATGGCCATGTCGTCCTGATGGACCCGCCCTTCCCTTCCTTTTAATGGGCTGTAGGTCCCCTCCCTACATACAGTATCTGTAGCACCTCGTGTATCGCTACAAGGAATACAGATGGCGCCGTGAGCGGCGCAATGCACTCTTACGAAACGGGAGAGGAGAGATACCTTGCGAGCGGCTCTCCTTTCTTTCTCGTTTTCGTTATCTTGACAATTGACCCTTTCGAAGTGTTAACTCTGTTCGGGGTGCAGATTGCTATGTGGCGTGTCAAGAATACATCCTCTGATATTTCGCGATATCCCTGGTTCTTTTATTAGGGATATTCGCTCCAGGAGTTAGAATTCTGGGTACCTTAAAGTAAATTCTCTGGGAATATCGCCGTAGTTATAATATACCCAAGGAAGCTACCCTTTAGGAACTTCCATCAGGACGACATGGCCATCTCACCCAAAAATATATTTTTTGCTTCGCTCAAAATCCGTTATATATATATATATATATATATATATTATATATATATATATATATATATATATATATATATATATATATATATATATATATATATATATATATATATATATATATATATATATATATATATATTGTACCAACTGTGTGTCACACAATTGTACATAATTATTTTGTATATATTATGCTTGTATCTGCGCTCTTCCCTCGCACT
The DNA here is from genome assembly GCF_036898095.1 of Palaemon carinicauda. Classification (NCBI taxonomy): domain Eukaryota; kingdom Metazoa; phylum Arthropoda; class Malacostraca; order Decapoda; family Palaemonidae; genus Palaemon; species Palaemon carinicauda. Next base: position 194,803,949 of record NC_090727.1, read on the forward strand.
AAAAAGAACCTGCATGATCATGTCTCCGGTTTTGCTCTGTAACATTGTCTGTCTCTCGAAGAGGTTATGTCCTGTTGCCTTGAGGTTTTGTATATAAAGGAGAGTGTTCCTTATAAACAACTCGGTTGATTGCATCCTGCCTTTGAGTTCACAACCCTCTCTGGCCCGTCACATTGGTGACCCCGGAAATCGACTCGCCTCCACCGCCTTCCACCCCCACCCCCTCGCCCCTTCATCGTTGGTACTATGGCGGACTCTACGACAGTTGGTGCTGCGGCCGCTCCATTCAAACTTTCATCGTTTGCCAGCGGAGAGGCGTTTGCTTGGTTTCAGCGCGCAGAAGTCCAGTTTCGTATCAGGGGCATGACTCGCTCAACCACCAAAGCGGATTATGTTCTTGCGGCGATACCCGAGGACACCTTCCCAGAAATATCCGACTGGCTTTGTGAACAAGGAGACACCCCAATAGCGTATGAGGCCTTCAAAACATACCTTCTGCAGCAGTACTCGCCGTCGCCAGCGGCCCGTATAGCAAAGCTTTTTCAGCTCTCGCAACAACCGTTGGGGGACCAAAGGGCTTCGCTTGCCCTCAGGGAAATGACCAGTATTGCTCGCCTTCAACCTGCCGCAGACGGCTCTCCTCGTGATGTGAACCTACTTCGTGCCCTTTGGATACGCCGTTTACCCGAACCTGTACACGCTGCCATACCCGATGTCGATAGTTTACCCATAAAGGACTTGATGACCAAAGCCGACGCCCTTATGGACAGCCACTTCAAGACCTCCATCAACGCCTCCACTCCTGACGACGAGGATGCCTATTCAACGTCAACCGAAGCTGACATGAATGCCGTAGGACATTCACGCCTACACCGTGACGTGCCGAAGCGGCGACAAAGCCGCCCACCACCCACCAACAATCGCTCGCGCCCCAACGAACGACGTCTACAGCCACTTACTACCTCCCATCCGCCGCAGTTTTGCTACTACCACTTCAGATTCGGGGCAACCGCGAAGAAATGTGCCAATGATTGTCAGTGGCCAAAAAACGTGTAAGTAGGCCATCGCTTGTGGCGGTGGCCTCCCGTGTTTCTAATCTTTTCTTTTTACAGGATGCAGGAACGGGCGTGCGATTTTTGATAGACACGGGTGCTTGTCGTTCTCTTTTGCCTAGGAAACTCTTCAAGGCACGACGTAGTCTGTCTACATCTGCCGACGTCTGCTTGGTAGCTGCCAACGGATCTGCGATACCCACCTACGGTTACGAGAACCTCACATTATCGTTCGGAAACGGTAAATTCAATTGGAAGTTTCTCGTTGCTGACGTCACAATGCCAATCCTCGGTGCGGATTTCCTCTCTCATTTCCACCTTCTGGTCGATGTCGCCCACCGACGATTGGTCAACGCAGACTCGTACTTGTCGACACCTCTTCAACCCGCCCCCTCTAACCTCGCTCTCCACATCAGCGCACCCACGGATGCCTACGCCCACCTCCTCACGTCGTACCTGGAAGTTTTCCATCCAGAACTTTGCCAAACGCCCACGGTTCCTGCCAAGCACGGTATTTATCACCATATCAAGACGACGGGACCCACAGTCTTCGCAAAATTCAGACGTCTGGCACCGGAACGATTGGTAGCCGCCAAACAGACGTTCGCTGAAATGGAGGAAATGGGCTTTTGCCAAAAGGCCTCCAGCCCATGGTCGTCACCCTTACACATCGTTCTGAAGAAAGACGGCTCCCTCCGTCCGTGCGGGGATTGCAGGCGCCTGAACATGCAAACAGAACCGGATCACTACCCCCTCCCAAACATTGCCGACGTGACCTCCTACCTGCACAAAGCGAAGGTTTTCTCTACGCTCGACCTCCTGAAGGGGTATTATCAGGTGCCTATGAACCCAGAAGACATCCCCAAGACCGCCATCACCACTCCGTTTGGTACATACACCTTCAATTACTCGTGTTTTGGCCTTTGTAATGCTGGGGCAACGTTTCAACGTCTCATGGATGG
>NC_090727.1:194813462-194815962 GCF_036898095.1 Palaemon carinicauda
TATATATACATATATATATATATATATATATATATATATATATACATACACACACTCACACACACACACATATATATATATATATATATATATATATATATATATATATATATATATATATATATATATATATATTTTATATATATATATATGTATATGTATATATATATATATATATATATATATATATATATATATATATATATATTGACACACACACATATATATATATATATATATATATATATATATATTATATATATACATATATATTATATATATACATATATATGTATATATATATATATATATATATATATATATATATATATATATATAGGCTAAGTATGTATACAAACAACATTCTTTATTTTATTATGTAACCGAGGCCCTTTGTGTCAATAGCCTTAGGAGGAGATGATGATACAACAAAAACAACAAGAAATACAGCCAGATCTAGTCCACTGCAGGATAAAGGCCTCAGTCATTCCAGTTCATGTCTAAAGTTTAGCCATTTTCCATCTCTCTGGATTGGTGATGGTGGGAGATTTTCATCTCATCGCTCACAGCAAACCAACCTGTTATGAATGGCCCTGATTATAGTCAATTTTCTTAGCGAGGCAGATTCGCACCGACTCGCAGGGGTGCCCTTTAACTCGGAAAATTTCCTAATAGCTGATTGGTTGAAAGTATTTTTTCCGAATACTGTCATAGTTTTAGAATAATCACCAAGTAATGTGAATCAAAACTTATCTACTAATCTAAATTTCTCTTTTAGATATAGGTTTTGTCAATAAATAATATTATAAATAAATATATTATAAAATATCGTGGTGGAAAATTTAAATTTAATAACAACATCCGCCGAAGTCAACGACAGGAGCTTATTTTCGGATGCACGCTGCATAATTTTGTTACTTTTCACATATTTCCACAGAAATTGAGACAAATTACACTAAGAATAAAGAAAAACATGTTATTATAAACTTACTTTGAATACCAGCATCTACTAAACTCGTGGAATTGATAAAACTAACTAATGGTGAAAATAGCGGTTGGGTTAAAGCAAGACTCACATAGAGTGGGTCCTGGGTAAAACGAACATTTTACTGTCAAACACCAAAGAAAGAATGGAAAGGAGATTGTAACTCGGCGGTGAATAAATGAATTCGTTTGATTGTGATTTTTATGCAATTTATGCAACACTACAGTATCATTAAACTAAAAATATTGCTATTAATAAGATCTAAACCTTAAAAAAAAAATTGAAAATAACCCCTTTCTATACGGACTTACATCATAGGTCTATGATGTACAAGAAGTCTGTATAGAAAAGGTTTTCTATTTTTTTCGTAAAAGTTTAGATTCTAGTGTATTGTGTAAAATATGTAGCTTGTACACATGATAAATAAATCAGTGATGTCATCATGTCCCATACGCATGCATATGTGTGTTCCCACATCTCGACTGACGACTGACTCACACTGAGCCGAAACGGAACCGCCACCTAAGACACCGAAGCCTCAGAACAGCGCAGAAACGACGTCCAGCGCGCTCACTGAGCCAGAAGCCACAGAACAGAACCAACGCAAAATTTTATATAAATGAAGGAAGTTTTGCTTAATCATAACTGAGTTTTTATTTAATTGATGTTAAAATGATTAGATATTCTTTTATCGAATCCATAAGCCAGATGTTTATATGTTTTCAATAAAGATATAATAATAATAATAATAATAATAATAATAACTCCAAAATTCTTTGTATTAAATCATAAGTTCACATCATTGTTATTAAAGTACATTCGTCAAATTTCTGACATCAGCAAAAAAAAAAATAATAATAATAATAATAATAATAAACAATAATAATAAATAATAATCACTCATAAAATCTTTGTATTAAATCATATGTTTACATCATTGTTATTAAAATACATTCGTCAAATTTCTGACATCAAAAAAATATTGGTTGCTATCACTCTAACCTCCAAATTCCTCGGCAACCCTCTCCAAAACAACCACTGCAGTCGTTCGGTGCATGCGTAGCCTGTCAGACGCCACCGACGCTTCAGAAAAAATATCTTTCAAAGAATACTGTGTCGGTTCCGTTATGTTCTGGCGCGTCTGTTCCGTTCTGTTCTGGCCCAATGTGCGCAGCCAGGTAAGAATGCATGCTTTCGATTTCTATCCGACGTTTCGGTTCTGATCGGGCGGTTCCGTTCGGGCTCAGTGTGCGACAAGCTTTAGGCTTCGGCCACACTGAGCGTGACTATGGTTGCTGGTGTCGGCGATACACAAACCTTTCACCACGTTAAGATAATCCCAGTCTGAAAGGGTGCATATATATATATATATATATATATATATATATATATATATATATATATATATATATATATATATATGTATATGTATATGCATATGTATATGTATATGTATATGCATATGTACATGTATATATATGTATGTAAATAGGTATATATTTGTATATATGTATG
>NC_090727.1:194823462-194833462 GCF_036898095.1 Palaemon carinicauda
TCTTCATTACTGGCATTTATTTTTGCAAACATTTTGTCTCCTTTCCCCCTCTGCTCTTAATCTAGCATTTTTAATCACCTGTTTGTTTTGACCTTTCCCCTTTCATAATTTTCTTCACGACCCAACAATTTTCACATTCCAAAAGAACAAAAAGCTTTAAAACTCCAACCCAGTACAAAAAAAAAGTTCTCTTTGACCAATGCCAATTTTAATTCGGATTTGAGTCTGCTTTATGTTGTTCCTATATAATGAAATCGAAAGGTCTCGAGACAAAATTTCTTACAAATACATTAGAAGGATTTTTGTGGTAAAGTCTGTTTTCAATTATTAGTAGGTCTTTTTTCGGGATTATGTAAATAGACTGTGCATATATATATATATACATATATATATATATATATATATATATATATATATATATATATATATATATATATATATATATATATATATATATATATATATATATATATATGTGTGTATATATATATATATATATATATATATATATATATATATATATATATATATACATATATATATGTACTGTATATATGTGTATCATATTATATATCACATTAATATTTTCTTTATTTTTTGGTTTCTCACTATGTGTGTATATATATATATATATATATATATATATATACATATATATACATACATATATATATATATATATATATATATATATATATATATATATATATATATATTATATATACTGTGTTATAGATTATATGTTATATGTAGCATATTATCTATTATTATCATTACTATTATTATTATTATTATTATTATTATTATTATTATTATTATTATTATTATTATTGGGGTTATTAACATCGATCTTTTGTTTTAGGTATTCATTTTCGGTGGAATTTAAAATCCGTTAAAAATTTCATAAACATGTCTAAGGACTTCGACTGTGTTCTGTACTTCTCTCGCACATTTATCATTGCATTTCCTCATAATAATGTTCATTGCCACGCAAATATGGTAATATCAATACTAACAATAGTATTATAAAAAGATATAATAGTAGTAATAGTCAGTTGTAGCACATATACCATCATCATCATCATCATCCTCATAATAATAATAATAATAATAATAATAATAATAATAATAATAATTCGTACAATGGTAGATGTAATGTAATTGATCACATTGCGGCAGGAATATCTTCCACTTTAACAATAATAGAAGTAATGAAATTGATATAACTAAAACAAGAATATAAATTACTTTAAACCATATATTTATCCTCCTGTCAGTAAGATGACCAACTGTAATTTCCTTTGCTGAAATTAATATTGACAAATTTCTATTATTCCATTAAAAACACTTGGAAGTTGAGAAGCATCGTCGACACGAAGCGTAAATACTATCCGATAAAAAGAGTCCTTTAAGTTGCTAACAGCTTTCAGGCATTAATATTGTATACTTACGCAAATACAACTTTCGTGGGTTTCACTGATATGTGTTAGGATTGCATCACACGCAATAACTGAAATAATCTAACGTTTAATACATAGACGCAAATGTGCTGTTCGGTTATCCCGTGAAGGCAGATGGGCTACTGCTTCTAGTCCATCCCGTTCGCAGAGCGTTCCTTCCAGGGGAAGATCTTATCCAGGACTTATCAGTGTCTTGGAAAGTTTTCTCAGTAAGATAAAGTAGGTGACTTGAGCCCAACAGAAGTTAACTTGCCCGGCCTCTACGTGAGGCTTTGCACGCCACACATCTGAAAATTCTCAAAGAAAATTATTAGAAGAGGAGCGAGGGAGAGAAGGGGTTAGGAAAGGGGAGAGTAGGAAGATGGGTGGGAGGAGAAGGGGTGGGAACAGGATAGGAGACTCTTTTTATCTTTGCTTAGAAGTGGGATGTGGTGGGTTAGAATATAGCTCTGTGCTCGGGTGGCTTATGAAGAAAGTAATATAGTTCAATATATTGTTAATTGATTTATTCAAGAGTGAAAATAAGTTTTATTATGTGCTCTCTCTCTCTCTCTCTCTCTCTCTCTCTCTCTCTCTCTCTCTCTCTCTCTCTCTCTCTCTCTCTCTCTCTCTCTCTATGAGTAACTGGATAAAACTGATGGAATACACCAAGAATTTAGAATACGACGAAACAGGGAACATAGATATACAATAGGACTCCTTTGAAGAAATATATAAGGATAAACGGACTTAAAGTATACTGCATAAAAAGAATTTGCTAAATGGAATTCCACAACCTAAGGGGTCAACAGAAAATAGCCATTGCAATAATTAAAGATAGGAAACATAAATCAATGGATCCACAGCCTTCAATTCAGGAAATATCCGAGGGCAAGAAGTTTGGCCGAAAAGTATATAAACTAGTTAGAAAGGCTAAGATTAATGAAGAGAAAAGAGTACATTCGCTAATAAAGAAAACCCCTAATTTTTTTTTTTTTACATATGTATACAGTAGAAAACCAATCAAAAATAACATTAGCCCATTAAGACACTGAGTGGGTTATATTATAACATATGTTTTGGAGAAAGTCAAACTGTTGAATGCATATTTCAAAACCCTATTAACTAGGGAAGAATCAACGATCTTCTCCGAATCAGCTATCAAATATGAAAGACAACGCATTAAAAAGAATCGCATTTGCAATGGATGATGTCAAAAAGAAAGTAAAAGGACTTAGTAAGTCTAAGGCACCAAATCCACAAGATATTCATCCAAGAGAGATTGCTGAACTAGAAGAAAGGATAATCCTACACTTTTAAAAATTGTTCCGAAAGACAGCCAACGAATGAAAAGCACCACAAGGATAGAAACGAGGCAATGTCCCTCCAATCTATTAGAAGGGACCAAAAGAAGAACCAGACAACTACAGAGCTATATGTCAACTTCAGTGCCTTGCAGAATCTTTTAATCAATTATAGTAGATTCAACAGTAGAACATGTAGAGAAAAATAATCTGATAGACAGCCAACATGGTTTTAGACAAAAGAGATCATATGTGACAAATCTATTGGAATTTGTCCACAACATGTTTAGCATTTATGACAAAAGCAAGTATAATATACATCATTTACCTAGACTTTCAAAAGGATTTTGACAAAGTTCCTCATAAATGTTAATGGTCAGAATTAGAGCACTAAGCATCATTGACGAGCCAGCTGAAGGTAAAGAAGATTGGCTAACAAACAGAATACAGAGAGTTGTAATCAATGGAGAAGGTTCAGAGTGGGCAGCTGTTACAAGTACATCAAGGATCTGTCCTTGGACAATTGATATTTCTGATCTACAATAATGATATAGATTCAGGATTAACTAGGAGGATAGCCAAGTTTATCGACGTTACTAAACTAGGCATACATGTTGTGAACTCAGAAGACGTAGAAGCCTTAAGAGATGATTCAATGAAGCTAGGAGAATGGTCCAGAAAATGGTAAATTTCTTTCAACTGTGGCAAATGTAAATTCATGCACATATGTCATAGTAACCCTCAATCAGATTAATCACTGCTGGGTAATGACATAGAAAGTGTGCACCAGGAGGAAGATCTTGGTGTTATTATCAGCAAGGATTTGAAGTTTACCAAACAGCATAAAAGCTGAAAAAAAAAACACAAAAATTAATAGATTATATAAAGCGAGAATTCAAATGCAGCAACACAGACACTACTATAGCTGTACACATCTCTAAAAAGACCCTAGGATACGGAGTCCAATTCTGGGCTCCAAATATTCACGATATCGATAAACTGGAAGCAGTACAAGATAAGGTTACCAAACTAGTTCCAACACTACGGCAATTTGGATATTGACGAAGGATGGAACGCCGGAACTTATTTGATGTACAAAATCGACCACTAACAGGACAGTTAATAGAGGTATTCGAAATTCTTAAAGGAAGAGCATATGCTGATTACAACAATCTATTCATGCTTAGCAAAAATCATTCCAGAGGTATCGGATACAAACTGGAATTGAAAAGATACAACACCACTCAATGTGCAATTTGTTTTCATAGAAAATAGCAAATACTTGGAATAGACTTCCAGCGGATGTAGTAAACGGTAAAATAGTAAACGAGTTCAAGAATAAGTTAGACAAGATCGTGCGAACACTCTGAATGCTTGAACTAAATCACTCTACCATAGAGCAAATGGATTCTTCGCAGATGGACTAAAAAGTCTTCAAGACATTTAAAGTCCTTGTGAAAAAAAATGTATAAATGAATATATATATATATATATATATATATATATATATATATGTATATATATATATATATATATATATATATATATATATATATATATTATGTGTGTGTGTGTGTGTGTGTGTGTGTGTGTGTATGCGTGTGTACAAACATTATTTCTCTCTCTCTCTCTCTCTCTCTCTCTCTCTCTCTCTCTCTCTCTCTCTCTCTCTCTCTCTCTCTCTCTCTCTCTCTCTCAATTTCTGATAAAACTAACAACAACCTTATTTTGGAGCTCTATCATAAAAATGTACTGAAAAATTTTTTTCACTGGAGAATGATTCTGACAAGTCAACAATCATCTTATAAGAAATAGAATGTCCAATCTCACAAACTCTCCCATAGTCTCTCTCTTCCTTATTTCAAGGTTACAATCAAACGAAAGAGATAGAAGAAATTCCCTTTAGAGTGAAGTGGGGTAAACAAAAAAATTGAAGAAGGTGCCTCTTTTCTTCAAGTTTTCCCTCATCTTTACCCAGATCAATCTCGTTTTTACCTCCACATATATCTTCTCATTGCTACTCCCTCCGTCCCCCTCCCTCCTCCCTCCCAACCAAAGAACGCGCACCACCTTATCTCTTCTTTTCTCCTGTCTTCTTTAAACGCTTTTGGAGTCTCAAATTAATTATAAAGTTTTGATCATTTACGTTCGAAGTGATGTCCTACTGTTTGATGATTCAATATTCTTTTACGTTTAGACAAAATTTTCAACACATGCAGCCAGGAATGAAACTATATATATATATATATATATATATATATATATATATATATATATATATATATATATATATATATATATATATATATATATATATATATATATATATATATCATCGGTTAGATTTAGCCAGTCGTCTCTGACTTGAGCTTTTAATTTAATACTTCATTCCTCATCTACTTCACGCTTCATAGTCCTTAGTTATGTAGGCCTGGGTCTTCCAATTCTTCTAGTCCCTTGTGGAGCCCAGCTGAACGTTTGGTGAACTAATCTCTCTCTTGGGGAGTGCAAACAGCATGCCCAAACCATCTCCATCTACCCTTCATAATGATCTCATCCACATATGGCACTCGAGTAATCTCTCTTATAGTTTCATTTCTAATCTTTTCCTGCCATTTAACTACCAATATCCTTTTGAGGGCTTTATTCTCAAATCTACTAAATCCATTGGAGATTGTTTCATTGTCATACCATGACTCATGTCTATAGAGTAATACCGATCTCACTAAACTGATATATAGTATGATTTTCATATGAAATTTTAGGCGATTTGATTTCCAAATTTTACTTAACCTAGCCCTTGTCTGATTTGCTTTTTTCAATCTTTCACTACACTCTACTTCTAAAGACCCTGTATTGGAGATCATAGCTCCTAAATACTTAAATGATACTACCTCGTTAATCCTTTCTCCTTTCGATGATATTTCATCTTCCTTTGCATACTCCATTCTCATCATCTCTGTCTTTTTCAGTTTATCTTCAGCCCAACCTTGTGTGATATTTTTTGCATTCTGGTAAGCAAGCATTGCAAATCCTGTGGTGTTCTCCTAACAAGGACAGCATCATCAGCATACTCCAGGTCTGCTAAATTCCTATCACCAATCCAGTTCAATCCTTCTCCACCATCTCTGACTGTTCTACACATTACAAAGTCCATGAGGAAGATAAACAACATAGGTGACAACACATTCTCTTGGAGTACTCTGCTGTTCACTGGAATCTCCCTTGATAAGACTCCATTAACATTAACTTTGCACTTGCTATGCTCATGAACCGACTGAATCAAGTTTACATATTTAAGAGGAATTCCATAATAATGCGGACTCTCCACAAAATTGGCCAGTGCACACTATCAAAGGCTTTTTCATAGTTCACAAATACCATCAAAATGGGATTTCTATATTCTACGCATTGCTGTCTCAAAATGAAAATTTGGTCAATGCAACTTCTATCTTTTCTAACTCCTGCTTGTTCATCTCTCAACTTTTCATCAATCTTTCTCTCCTGTCTCTTAAGAATAAGCATAATATATATTTTCATAACAACTGACGTAAGTGTTATTGCAATCAGTCAGGTGTCCTTTTTTAGCTATTTTCACCAACACTACTAACTCCCATTCATCAGGTTTTGCCTCTTCATGCCACATTCTACAAAAATATCTTGTAAGTATTCTGGGAGTCACTTCATTTTCGGCCAGTATCATCTCGGCAGTTATTGCATTGTATCCCAGGGCTTTCCATCTCTTTAGTTTATTAAGGATGGCTTCGACTTCAGACATACTGAATTCATCCATGGGCACATCAAGGTCTTCATCAGCTTCAGGTATATCAATCAAATTATTCCCTTCATATGTCCTATTCTTAACCTCACTATAAAGTGTTCCATCCAACGTTGTCTTTCTTCATCTTCTGTTGCTATAACAGAGCCATCTCTCTTTTTGATGGATATTTGCCTCTTCTTCTTTGCCTCAGTGGAGATTTCATTAATAATTCTATGAGCAATTCTTAACCATAGCCACTTTCTGAATTCATAGCTTTGTCGGCCTCATCTGCTTTACTGTCTAAATACCCTCTCCAGTCTTTCCTGGCTTTTCTTTTGACCTCGCTGTCAATGCTGGAATACCTATTATTTTCATTACTTCCTCGAAAACTTTGAACAATCAATTTCTGTCTTTGTCTCCTTTTTATAGTATCCCATGTATCATTCGATATCCATGGCTTTCTCCTTGTAAATGTGTGTCCCTAGACTTCACTACCAACTGACTGATATATGTTCTTAATATCACACCATTCTTCCTTAATGGTCTGTTCTTCGTCTTTTAACATCTCTAAGACTCCAATTCGATTCCTACATTCAATTGCAAATGTTTCTCTGTGCTCTCCCTCTAAAAGCTTAGTTGTATCAAACCTAGGTCTTCTATCTCTATTTCTGTTGGGTGCTTTCAGTTTTAATTTCAGTTTGGCAATGAGGAGCTGGTGATCATTACCAATATCTGCACTTCTATAGCTTCTTACATTTCTCAGAGTTCTCTTTCTCTCTTTGTTAATGGCAATGTGGTCTATCTGATTTTTTAAATTACCACATGGTGAAGTTCATGTACACTTGTGGATATTCTTATGTTGGAACGAAGTACCTCTAATAACAAGATTGTTTGTGGAACAGAAACTTATGAAATGTGCTCCATTTTCATTTACAACTTCGCCAAGACCCTCGACACCCATCACATTCTCTATCCTTTGATTATTTCTACCAACTTTAGCATTGAAGTCGCCAATCCCAATTTTCATATCTCTCTGAGGGATCTCATCTATTATCCTCTGCAGCTCTTCATAGTATTCATCTTTTCTTTCTTCAGAGGAATTATTTTTTGGGGCATAGCAAACTATAACACTCATATTGCACTGCTTTGATTTGAACTTTGCTAGTAACAATCTACTATTTACAGCTCTCCACTCGGTTGATACCTTTTCTGCTCTTGGTGTCATCATCATTCCTAGCCCTTCTCTTCCAACTCCATCTGATCTTCCTTAGTAAATATATATATTCCCTCGGTCTAAAGTTTCCTTACCAATCTCCTTACAACGTGTTTCACTTAGGGCCAAGATATCCAAACGATATTTCATAAATTCACTCTCCACTTACTGTAACTTCCCAATCTAATTCATGGTTCTAACATTCCAATTACCTATTTTCAATTTTTCCTTAGTATTTATAAACCGGAAGATTCTTAGCACCCCGCTACACCCAGGACTGGGGGCCATTCTTTCATAATCTCTATCTATGACTGACTAAATCCATAGAAAATTCATTGGCTAGATACATCAAAGTATAGCCAGTTCCTTGTGATGCGCAGTACCTATCTAGCTAAGGCAAGTAACCCCTGCCGTTCCATACTAATTCTAGTAAGATCAACCGCCAGGCATCAGAAGTAAAAGCCAAAGAGACCGTTTGTCCATCACCTTAAACCAATCCGTCACACTGCTGCCAGTGACTTTGTTGAGATTTAGGGGGCATTTGCTCCACACCCAAAACTCTCATTACTCCACCATGTTGTTCATGAGCTTATACGAGTATAGCCGTTGGCAAACATGGATTGCTAAGATATACCGCCTAACACGGTAAAATATACCTTCTAGCACGGTAGATATACCGCCTAGCACGGTAAGATATACCGCCTAGTAAGGTAGATATACGGGTATATATATATATATATATATATATATATATATATATATATATATATATATATATATATATATATATATATATATATATATGTAGAGATATATATACATGTATATATATATATACATATATATATATATATATATATATATATATATATATATATATATATATATATATATATATATATATATATATATATATACAGAGAGAGAGAGAGAGAGAGAGAGAGAGAGAGAGAGAGAGAGAGAGAGAGAGAGAGAGAGAGAGAGAGGTACCTATTTGGCTAATTAGGTCAGACTCGAACAGGGGTTCCTCAGACTCTAAGCTGGGTGTGCTTTCCATTGCGACCCTAGAAGAGAATTAAAGAAAAAAAATAACACTTCTTATTGAAATGCAATGATGAATTTGAAACCCATCATTGTATGTTTTGTTAGCTTCATTTAGATTTCAGAGGATGCGACGCCCATAATCTTAAGATATGGTCTAATTTACGAAGGAAATAATAAGCTATTAAGTAACTATGAACAAGGTAATTTTATTTTTGTAACGTAATGCTATATACCTCAAGATGACTAATGGTATGACAGGGATCCATGCGTGAGAACTAGTGAGCCAAATAAATCTATCAGTTGTAATAATCATTTTAAGGTTTACAAAATTTATGAATAATTGTGGGCTTTGATGGTTAATGAGGTGCTTGACAAATCCACAACATAACCCTTTAGATATGGTAAGCAGCTCTTCTAAGAGAAGGACACTCCAAAATCAAACCATTGTTCTCTAGTCTTGGGTAGTGCCATGGCCTTTGTACCATGGTCTTAGCTTGTCTTGGGTTAGAGTTCTCTTGCTTGAGGGTATACTCGGGCACACTATTCTATCTAATTTCTCTTCCTCTTCTTTTGTTATAAAGTTTCCATGGTTTATATAGAAAAAAATATTTGAATGTTATTGTTCTTAAAATATTTAATTTTTCCTTGTTTCCTTTCCTCACAGCACTATTTTCCCTTTTGGGGTCCCTGCTTTTCCAACAAGGTTTGTAGCTTAGCAAGTAATAATAATAATAATAATAATAATAATAATAATAATAATAATAATAATAATAATAATAATAATAACTAGATTATTCTTAAACGATAAAATAATCCATACCTAATGCCCTGTTTTATCATCATAAATACTTCACGTTCAAAATCAGAATATTAAACAATCATTTATTTTATACTAACTCCATGTGCAAAAAAATGTCCTTGGAATTGTATTGGGAACACCATGCTATTTTACATTTTCAACTAAGAAAAAACTATTCTGTCTTTGCCCTATATATATATATATATATATATATATATATATATATATATATATATATATATGTATATATATATATATATATATATATATATATATATATATATATATATATATATATTTATTATATATACTGTATATATACATATATACATATATATAAATAGTAATATGTATATATATATATATATATATATATATATATATATATATATATATATGATAAATTTTGCACATTTAGACGTGTTTTTCATATTCAAATAA
>NC_090727.1:194845962-194850962 GCF_036898095.1 Palaemon carinicauda
ATTAATATCTAGATCAGGAATAAGAAATTTCATGGATCGTAAGTTCCTGTCTAACAAATTAAGATGAGAATCAGCAGCTTAAGACCAAACAAGAGAACAATACTCGAAACTAGGTAAAATAAAACAATTAAAACACTTCTTCAGAATAGACTGATCACGAAAAATCTTGAAGGACTTTCTCAATAAGACAATTTTTTGTGCAATTGTAGAAGACACGGACCTATTGTGTTTCTCAAAAAGTAAATTTCCTGTTCAGAATCATACCTTAAATTTTAAAAGAGTCATACAAAGTTAAAGAAACATTATCAATGCTGAAATCCGGATGTTAAGGAGCCATGGTCCTTGACCTACTTACAATCATACTTTGAGGTTTGTTAGGATTCAACTTTATACCCCATAATTTGCACCATACACTAATTTCGGCTAGATCTCTATTAAAGGATTCAACAATACCAGATCTACATTCAGAAGATGGAATTGATACAGAGAGTAGCATCATCTGCATATGCAACAAAATTGTTTTCTAGACCAAACCACATTGCATGTGAATATAGTATGAAAAGTAATGGGTCAAGTACACTACCCTGAGGAACACCAGATATCACATTTCTATACTCCCTATGGTGCCCATCAACAACAACTTTTTACGATCTATTACTTAGAAATTCAATAATGATGCTAAGAAACGACCCACCAACTCTCAATTGTTTGAGTTCGAAAACAAGGGCCTCATGATTAACACGGTCAAAGGGAGCACTAAAATCGAGGCCAATCATACAAACATCCTGACCACAATCAACGGATTTCTGTACAGCATTGGAGATTGTAAGAAGGGCATCACATGCTCCAAGGTCTTTATAAAAACCAAATTGCAAACTAGGGAGCAGATGATTACCCTCAGCAAACCTATTAAGACGCTTTGCCAAAAGACGTTCAAAAACTTTAGATAATATGGGAGTTATGGAAATTGGGCGGTAATCAGTTGGACTTGAGCTACCACAAACACATTTACATAGTGGAGTAACATTGCCAATTCTCCAACAAGTGCTAAAAATAACAGATAACTTTGGAGCTAAGAAATCTGGAGTCTTTATAAAAAACAAAGGAAAAATACCATTTGGATCTACACCTCCATAAGTATCAAGGCCCATCAAGAGAGCTTTAATTCCACGAGATCGAAAAGCTAAACTAGTTAGTTTACCCTCAGGAAAAAAGGAATGAGGAAGTTCAAGTTTCTCATTACTCAGCTTATTGTCAAACACATCTGCCAAAAGGATTGCCTTTTCCTTTGGACAGTGAGTGACCGAGCCATCTGGTTTAAGTAAAGAAGGAACTGTTGCATCTACACCAAAGAGTACAGATTTTAGGGTAGTCCACCACTTATGCTCCTGGGTTGTACCAGAAAGGGTTACTTTTATTCTTAAATTGTATTCTTTTTCACTTGAAGCATAAGCTCTCTGGGCAAAAGCTCAAAGCTGAGTATAGTTATTCCAGGTCAAATCTGATCTGTTACCCTTCCAAAGATGATAGTCCTCCTGCTTCTCCAAATAGGCACGTCTACAATCGTCATTGGACCATAGTTTGTCCTTGACTCTGTACCTTAGTACACGAGAGGGGATACGCCTATCAATTATGCTGACTAGATTCTCATTCAAATCGACTACAGGATCAACACTACTATACAATTGTGACCAATTCAAGCACAAAAGATCATGCAAACTCCAATTTCAGTCTGCTTGAGATTTCATGTAAATCTTACATGAGTAAGATACATCAGGGACAGGTTGCTCAGTCTTCACTACTAATGAAATCAAGGCATGATCAGATGCCTCAACTGGAGAACCAACGTTACTTGTTATAATACCAGGGGAGTCGGTGTTTACGAGGTCCAAGCAGTTACCAGACCTGTGAGTAGCTTCACTTGTGATTTTCCACAGCCTGATTCAGAGGCAAAGTCTAATACTCTTAAGCCATGGCGATCGGTGGGAGAAACAGAACTTAACCCCTCTCTATGGTGAGCATTGAAATCACCAACAAAGACACAAGAGGCCTCTCTATCATCTTCTTGTATCTCAGCCATAATGGTAAGAAGACAATCAAAGATAGAATCATCCATGCCAAGATTTCGGTAGATCGAACACAAACTTTTATTACCTGAATCTCATGATAGATCATGTAGATCATTGGGGGATTTTGATGTCATTTGTATTATTTTCTTTTTGAAAAAATATTGGAATTAATGAATGGATCAAATATTCATTAAAATATTCTCTCCCTTGATAGAAGAGAGATTGTGTAAACTCTTTAAAAGAGGAAATATATCCCAAATGAGAATTATTTTTTTTATCTGTTATTAGGAAATACACATTTACAATTTTACAATTTATAGCATTTCTACATCATAGTATATTGACATGAATGTTTTTATTTTTTCTTATTTTACATATACTGTATTTACAATTGCAGATTTTACTATTTATCTAAATGGGATTTTAAATGAAAATATAGCGACTCGTGAATCCTTTTCAATAGAATTAGAAAATCCTATTTCATTTATATTAAACGTATATATCATTCTACTTTTGATAAATTTAAGTAATTAGGGGTCAGTATTTGAAAATCCTAAGTATCTTCCCATCCATAATATCCCTGCAATAAAATCCGCATAACGAACAGGGAGACTTGCGGTCATTATTAACAAGGGCAATTAATTGTTATAGCCATGTTAAGATCTACCACGAGTAAAGCACATTGAGCAGGGGATCTTACGATATCTTGACCCTGATCTATGTATAGCACACACTGCAGTTCAAGGAAGAAACTTATTCCGATTTTCCGTTTAAGACATTTTTCATAATTACCTATCCTCTGCCTTGACATTCGAGTGGCATAACTCTAGTGAGAGCCTTGGAAGAGAGAGAGAGAGAGAGAGAGAGAGAGAGAGAGAGAGAGAGAGAGAGAGAGAGAGAGAGAGAGAGAGAGAGAGAGATAATTGACATATTCTCCTTGAGCGTTTTGAAGATGATATAGGATGTTCTTGAGAATCTGGTGCCGTCTTATAAACAAATGATTGCTGTCAACATCTCCGGTCGTCTTCCATCGACGGTGAGGAATTATTGACTTCCATTTTTCTCTTTCTCCACTGAATTAAGAATTATATTAATATACAAACGTCAGTATTCCTAAGTTACTAACAATAACTATAGTTTTGTTGGACAATTTTGAATCCCAAGATATTTATTTGGCCATACATGAAGTTTACCGCTGTCATTTTATTTTTTCATCTGTGTTTATTGCAGAGATTATTCTTATATAAATGTTGTCAAATGCCTCATATTCATCTTAAAATTAGATTAAGTGTATGACAGCATGAAACGTGCATCACAGTTAAATAATTAGAAACAGTAAATACGGTTGTTTTCCGTTTTAGTCCCATTTCATAATTTTTACTAATTTCTTTTCAAATGACGTGTCGGATTAGGAAAAGAATTTTCGATCTTATTGGAATGATTTTGTTGAGCTTTTTTCCTCAAGGAATAGAAGATATTTTACTTTCTGCAGATAGTATAAGAGTCTCATGACAGTTTATAAACTAATTATTTATTTCATTGAAATGTATGAGTTGTGCAATATATTCCATTTTATTTCTAAGCAAGAATGGAAGGCAAACCATGAATATCATGAAGGTTTAAGGATCCCATGGTTCTTCTCTCCCTTAAGGGACTACTGAAGATCCGAAGGTAATCCTCTCATGATATTTCAGTCTGAGGATTATCGGACAGGACTTGTGGAAACCATCAGCTTTGTTCCCGTGCCTTAGGGACTGCTTGTCAGTTTATATCTAAATCCTAATTCTTTGCAAGCAATACGGCCTCTGCAGAATATAATAGAAATGGCAGAGGTCGAGAGTTTTCCATTAAATTAAATTCAAAATTGTAGTTTCTTATTTCTTTTACTGATTCTTCAAAATGCAACATAAATAATTATTTTGTTTTCTCCAGTACATGCACATACGTTGTGTTATATATATATATATATATATATATATATATATATATATATATATATATATATATATATATACATATAAATATATATATATATATATATATATATATATATATATATATATATATATATATGTATATATATATATATATATATATATATATATATACATATATGTATATATATATATATATATATATATATATATATATATATATATATATATATATATATATATATATATTATTACTAGCCAAGCTACAACCCTTGTAGGAAAAGCAAGATGCTATAAGCCCAAGGGCTGCAATAGCAAAAATAGCCCAGTGAGGAAAGGAAATAAGGAAATGAATAAATGATAAGAACAAATTAATAATAAATCATTCTAAAAACAGTAACAATGTCAAAACAGATATGTCCTATATTATTATTATTATCATTATTATTATTATTATTATCCAAGCTACAACCCTAGTTGGAAAAGGAACAGGTTATAAGCCCAAGGGCTCCAATAGGGAAAAATAGCCCAATGAGGAAAGGAAATAAGGAAATAAATAAATGATGAGAATATATAAAAAATAAATCATTCTAAAAACAGTAACAACATCAAAACAGATATGTCCTATATAAACTATTAACAACGTCAAAAACATATATGTCATTTATAAACTATAAAAAGACTCATGTCAGCCTGGTCAACATAAAAACATTTGCTCCAACTTTGAACTTTTGAAGTTCTACTGATTCAACTACCCGATTAGGAAGAATATTCCACAACTTGATAACAGGTGGAATAAAACTTCTAGAATACTGTGTAGTATTGAGCCTCATGGTGGAGAAGGCCTGGCTATTAGAATTAACTGCCTGCCTAGTATTACGAACAGGATAGAATTGTCCAGGGAGATCTGAATGTAAAGGATGGTCAGAGTTATGAAAACTCTTATGCAACATGCGTAATAAACTAATTGAACGACGGTGTCATATATATATATATA
>NC_090727.1:194855962-194860962 GCF_036898095.1 Palaemon carinicauda
CAGTCTGTCCTAGGTACGTATAGTCATCAATAGTCTCTCAAGGCTTGTCCATAACTCAATTTTACTCATATCAATTTTAAGTCCTACATTTCTGCTTTCTCTATTCAAATTCTCTGTCGTCTCTTGTAATTTCTCTCATCATTCATAACACAGCTATGTCATCTGGAATTCTTTAGTTTAAGGTATTCCCCATCAATACTGTACGCTACATTTTCATAATCTAAGTTCTTGAAACTTTTTTTATGCATTTTATGAATAATTTTGGACAAATTTAGCTTCCCTTTCTATCTTTATGTTACTATATTTATGTAGTTTTAAGACTGCTGTACTTCTTGTATATATTTTTTCAAGTGTTCGAACATTAGAATCTTTAATTCCTTGTTTTGAAGGGTTTTCATTACTGCTGGGCTTTTGACAGAATCTTAAAATCTAAAAATACCATACAAAGGGATTTATCATACTCTAGATTTTTCCATTAGCTTCTTAATTACATGGATATGGTCCGTTGTTCAATACCCACTTCTAAAGCCTTCCTGCTCTTTTGGTTGATTGAAGTCTAAATATCTTTATATTCGGTCTGATATGGTTTTTGTAAATACTTTATATATTACGGAGAGTAAACTTACTGGGCGATAATTTTTCAAGTCTTTTGTGTCTCACTTTTGTGAATTAGTATAATGAGAAAATTCTTGCTGACATTTGGTGTACGAGTTCAGTGAGTTTTACTACTGTGAAATCTCCTCAATTTATAATTAAATCAATTGTTAGGCCATATTCTGCTACTGCTTTGCTCATTTTCATGGCTTTTAATGTGGTTTTTACTCTGTACCGGCTCATGTATTTCATTATTTTTATTGGTGAAATTGGGAAAGATATTTCTTATATTAACTATTGTATAGCATTGTATAGAAATCCTCTGCATTTTTATCACTCTATCTCTATTGAGAATGATATTTTTATTTTCATCATTTAAAGCAAACATCCGCGGGCACCCTGTTCCAAGTCTTCTTTTCCTCAATTTAATACTTCTTTTCTTCAGTATTTCCTAAATTTTGGTCTGAATGTGTTTACGATTATCTTGGGTTTCTAGTTTGTTTAATATTTGGGATAGTTCTGCTAATTCTATTGAATCTCTCTTTGATTTTATCCTCATTTCCAACATTTTCCTTATTAGGTTTTTGGTGTTTTATGATAGTTTTCATTGATCTTGTTTAGGAATATGTCCACCTACTGTATTTATTGTGCTGATTCTAATACAAATTTTGTTAAATTACTACTAATTTTTTCTTTACTTTCATCCATTCATCATGTAGCGGGGAGTACCTATTTTGTATTGCTAAACTAAACTCATCAGATTTTACTCTTATTACATGAGTGTTTAATTTCTTCATAAAATCAATTTTTTTCTCTCTCTTTCCTTAGATCTAAACAAATTCTGCTTCTCACCATTCTATGATCGCTTAAGTTTAACTTGTTTAACATTGTTAAAACCTTAACTAAATGGAAATCTCACTGCGAGTAAGATCTTTAATTTTTTGCTTCTCCGTGTGCCTTTTCATACAAGAAAGCATTCATGATTTTTTTAAAATTATGTCTTTCAGCAAATTATACAAGCATGTCTCCTCTGTCATTCCTTGTGAAAAAGTGCAACATAGATATGAGAGCAAACTATAGTAGAGAATATTCTAACAACATGTAAGGAAAAGAAATGGACATATGTAGGACATATAATGAGAAGGACAGACAATAGACAGACATCATTAATAACAGAATGGAAGCCAAGAGAATGCAGATGAAACAGGGGTAGGAAGAGAAGACGATTAATTGACGAACTAAAAAATTTTGCTGGTGTGGACTGGCACAGATATACCATAAACAGACGCAAGTGGAAGAACATGTCTTGAGTCTTTTGTTATGTAGTGGACTAGTTACTGGTTTTTTATATTTATATATATATATAAATATATATATATATATATATATATATATATATATATATATATATATATATACACACACATATTTATATATATGCATATATATATATATATATATATATATATATATATATATATATGTATATATATATATATATATATATATGTATATATATTGTGTGTATATGTGTGTATTTATATATATATATATATATATATATATATATATATATATATATATATATATAAATAAATATATATATATATATATATATATATATATATATTTATATATACTGTATATATACATACATACATATATATATATATATATATATATATATATATATATATATATATATATATATATATATATATATATATATATGTATGTGTATGTGTGTATATGTGCGTATCACCATCATCATCAGCCATAACTAGTCTATACCACAAATTTTCCTACTGGTCAATCCATCGTCTTCTCTTCTTTTCCTTGATTTATTTGTAATCTCTAGGGACCTATTCGGTTAATTTTAATGTCCATCTATCATATCTCATTCTCGTTATATGTCCTACACATGTTCATTTCTTTTTCTTACGTGTTGTTAAAATATCCTCTGATTTAGTCTGCTTTTGCTCTTTTTTCTGTCTAGTAGTGTTATTCACATTATTATTCATTTCTTAGCTCTTGGAGTTGTAACTAGCTTACGTTCTAATCTAAGGCATTAGTAAGGCTCCAAAGTTTTGATAAATAGGTTCTATTAGAACCATCTCCTTATTTTTTTTCTTTTTAATGAAAGGGTTATTTTACTTTTCATGATCTAATCGTCTTTATCAAAAGCTCTGCATCCTATGCTTATCCATTGTTTTTCTATTTTGGTCTTGTACTTGAATGCTCTAGCAATCTCTATAGGTTCATCCATAATCCTTATTTGTCACTTTGCATCTTGATTGAACATTATTTTAGTTTTATTCATATTAATTTTCAGTACTACATTTGTGGTTTCTCTATTTAAATCTTCTATCATCATTTGCAATTCCTCAAACGATTCACTAAACAGGACTCTGCCTTATGAAATTTCATGTTGTAAAGGTTAATATTAATCCTTACATTGACCCTATCTATTTTTATTTTTATTTATTTTTTTTTTTTTTAGATTTATTCCACACGTAATGTTAATAACTTAGGAGATATGGGTTCTCCTTTTCTAACTCCTTTATCAATCTGAATTTTCTTACTATCGTTTTGTAGTTTTAGGATTGTTGTAATTCCCGTATGGATATCTTTAAGTGTTCTAACATGGGATTCATCTATTCCTTGTCTTTGAAGTATTTACGGAATCAAAAAAAAAAAAATCATAGTCTATGACTGCCATACACAGTGGTTTGTCATACTGAGTTTATTTTTCCATTAGCTGGTTAATTACAGGGATATGAACAGTTGCTGAATATCCACTTCTTTTGTTTGATAAAATATATTCTTGCTCTTTCTATTCGGCCTGATATAATCTTCGCAAATATTTCATATATTACTGAAAGTAAACTTACTGGGCGATGATTTTTAGGTCTTTTATATGCATCAGTATAATGATAAAGTTTTTTCCAAGCTGTATGTACAGAGCATTCTTGTAAAAATTTTGCGTAAAGGTCAGCAAGTTTTACTAGCATGAAATCTCCTCCATCTATAAGCCATCTTCTCCTGCTGCTTTGTCTATTGCCATGCCTTTTAATGCTCTCTTTACTTTTCCTACTGTTACGTTTGGTACTGGCTCAAGTTTTTCTTTATTCTTTATTGGCGAAGTTATTTCTTATATCCTCTGCCATATTTATTACTCCATCAATTATTTGGATATCTCTATTTTCATGCTTTAAAGGAAACATATGTTGGCACCGTATTCCAAGTCTTCTATTCATCAATTTGATGTGTCTTCCTTTCTCTAGTATTACGTCAATTTTGATCTGATTGTGTTGTTTTGATTATTGTTTTTGATAGTTCTGCTAATTCTATTTCATCTCTATTGGATTTTACCCTCATTTTTAATCTTTTGTTTATTAGGTTTATGTCATTTCTATTAGCTTGAATTTATCTTGTTTAAGAACTTTTCCTCCTAAATCTTGTGCTTATTCTAATACGAATTTAAATAAATTACTTGTTATTTCTTCCATACTTGCTTCCATTTCATCATGTAGTTAGGAATATATATTTTGTATTGCTAAACAAAACTTATCAGATTTTTCTCTTATTACAGAGGTGGTTATTTTCTTTCTTGAAATTACTTTTGCTTTTTTTCCAGAGATTGAGACAAATTTTAGCTTTTCACTACTCTATGGTCGGTGGATTTTAATTTAACACGATTGTATCTTTAACTAGATTACCTTTTTACTAAGAATAAAATTTACTCCATGTTTCATTTCTCCATTTTCTATGTTCATATTTTTTTATAATAAAAAAAAAAAAGTGTTGATGTATTTATGATTTTAAGGTTGTTTCTTTCAGCAAATTCTTCAATCCTTTCTCAGTCATTTCTTGGGCCTACTCCAAATTTACCTACTGCCGATTCTCCCCTCTTCTTTTGACCTAATTCACCATTGGACTAACGCCCCCACCCCCCAATGTAAATTGAGTCCTATATGCTTTTTTTTTATTTAGATATTTCCATGTCTTCATAAAAAGCTTTTATTCTTTTCCTATGTATGGGATGGTGTTGGTGCATACGTTGGATTGGTCTTCAGTTTATAATTCTTATTTATTTTGATAATTAATCCTACAATTCTATAACTTGTAATACAAAATCCTTCTTTGTTATCTGCAAGATTTTAATCAGTATGAAAACACATTTCATTTCATTTGTTCCAATCACAGCCTCTGAAGAAAAATATACGGCCCTCTTTTAATTTTATATAAGATTTCCTTATTCTTTCATTTTCACTCAATCTTATTATATCACAATTTTTTTTTCAGCTTTTCTAATAAAAGGGGATGATTTTCTTTCATAGACAGACTCCTGACGTTGTATGGTGCAAGATTCAGTTTTCAAAGGAGGCCTATTCTAGTCCATATAT
>NC_090727.1:194875962-194880962 GCF_036898095.1 Palaemon carinicauda
TATATATATATATACATATATATATATATATATATATATATATATATATATATATATATATATATATATATATATATATATATCTGAAGATTGCAGGTTCGGATCCTGTCACGGCCTCGGCTCGAGAAAACAGTCTGGTTCCATACTCAGTACTAACACTAATTCCCCATGTTCGAATGAACGAACCTTAACCTTTTTATCAAAATTTTCCTTCATTCGGGATTGAGATAGTTTCAAATTCTCCCTAGCAAATTTCCATGCACTTAACATCCTAGACCTTAAGTCTTCCCCCAATCCTCCAACTGTTCCTTCCCCCTATTGGCTGGATTTTAACACTTCAAACATAATTTCCAATGGTCCTCGAACTTTGTGCCCAAATACCAACTTAAAAGGAACTACACCTGTGGAAGAATTAGGATGACTTCTAATGGTGAAGAGGGCAAAAGGAAGGGCTTTGTCCCACTCGCTACCAGAGTCATGACAATGTTTTTTTAGTACTGATTTTAGGGTTTAATGAACTCTCCGGATGATAAGGTTCGCTGGTATTGTGCTGAATGGCCAGTTCAGCACACATACCCCTAAGTATCTTACTCGTGAAATTTGTCCCACAGTCGGTCTGAATTACACGAGGGAGACCATACCTAGAGAAGAAGTCAATTAATTTTTCAAAAACAATTGTAGAAGTAATACGCCTCATAGCTTCAGGAAAACGTGACGCTCTATCCATAATAGTTAATAATTATACAAAACCCGTTTTAGTCTTGGGTAAAGGACCTACCACATCAATAACCAACTCTGAACAAGGTTCTCCTATGGCCGCTATAGGATGTAACGGGGCTTTAGGAATACACAGGTTCGGCTTCCCCATGACTCGACAGGTTTCACACTCTCGGATAAACTGTTTTACACACATTTTCATTCCAGGCCACCAGAAATATCAATCCAAACTGTGGAAAGTTTTCAACATTCCCAAATGACCTGAAAAAAACTTTGTGTGAGCCAATTCCAACATAGATTTTCTGAACTGAATTGGCACAACTATCTGTTCAATACGAATAACTTTATTTGCCTCACCAGTGGCGGGACGACTAAACCTGTATATTAGACCTTCTACAATCCCAAACCTAGGCTTAGTTAGATCATCGACATCACCCAACTCAAAATTGAATTCGTCTTTCTGAGCTTTAATGAAAGCAGCTCGGTCAAAGTTAAAAGGATTAACTACATCACTTCCACTACTTTCTACTGACCTGGGCCTTTCTACATCTAACTCTATACTACTTAATAATAAGTCATCATCATTATCTCCATCAAGTAAATTAGCAGCTCTTGCTGCGGACTAAGTAGTTATAGCTACAGGACAGGCATTAACCGACAATATGGGGAACAGCTCCCGACCTTCCCCATCCAACATATCATTCCCCAGGATACCATCTATACCAGGGATAGGCAAACTATCCACCACAGCCAATTCCGTTATTTGACTGTATCCTGGAAAGGACAAGGGGACATTAATCAATGGAGCCGACACAACCGAGTCTGGGAAACCTCCCAACACTACAAAATTCCCCGTATAATTAATATCACTACTTAAAGTAGATTTTATAACCAACGACCGGGCAGAACCGATGTCCCTAAAAAATTTAACTTGGGCAACACGGTTATCATAAATCAACTTACTAGGCCATACATATTTGTCAAACTCAAGTCATGCTTGAGCATTAGGAACATTCTGAACATTGCTACTTACACTATTACTGTCTACTACAGATCTGTCTACAGTACTACCATCTACATTAGACCTATCAGGAATTATAGCTACAGGACTTTGACCATCACGTTCCAGGTAACGTTGACGAGCATGGCATTTGCTTTGGAATTGTCCTGGTTTGTTGCACCAATAGCAAGTTCCTCGAAGACCTGAACCTTGGTTTTCCTGACTATTAGGCACGGTATTACCTACATTAGGGTAACTTCTATTAACAAAAACCCTAAGGTAGGAGGCACTCCTTGAACTCTACTCATATCCCTACCACCTGAAAAAGAATTAAGATTAACATTATTTCTAGGGATATGGGGACTTGACGAAGAGGTATCTCCTCTCCCACCACCCCCGGGTGTGCAACCTAAAGGGTTATTTGACATTTCATAACTAAATCTACCACTACCGGACCGATGCGTCAACTCATACTCATCGGCTAAATGAGCGGCATTACTCAACCTACTAGCCTTTATCTCCTCCAGGTGTACCCTCAACTCCCTGCTACAGGCATTCTTAAATTCTTCAAGGAGTAGCAGCTCGCACAATGCAGCGAAAGTTACCACTTGCCGACTCTTTAACCAGTCGTCGAACTGTTCCTCCTTTATGCGGGCAAACTCGACAAATGATTGTGCTGGGTGTTTATTAAAATTACGAAACCTGAGGCGATAGGCCTCTGGGACCAGATCATATGCTTTCAACACCAAGCTCTTAAATTTATGATAGTCCCGTGCTACTCCCTCCTCTAAAGCATTTTATACCCGAATTACCTTGCCAACTAATCTACACTGTAAAAGAACGGTCCACATCTCTGTGGGCCAAGACAATCGGGTAGCCACACGTTCAAACGCCTTAAAGAACTCGGTGACGTTTTTGTCATCAAACATTGGCACTAATTTAAGTGCTGTCCCTAAATTGAATTTTTCCTCCAGCCCTACCCTTGGTGAGTTAGCCCAATTTGCACTCAGCAGCCTAGCCATTTCCAACTTTATATTTGCCATCTCCTTCTCATGATGCCTAACCCGTTCGCTTTCCTCAAATTCCAATTTTTTTCAACTTTATACGCTTACTTATCAATCTAAACTCTTGGTCTGCCTCAGACTCACCCAAAGCATTAGAAGGGGGGACAGGTTCTACGGGTACTTTGGAAAAGGGCAAAAACGGATTGTTAGACACGTTCCCACTACTTTTAAGGGGCCCTTCGGGAAAGTTTGCAGGACCTTTATAAAGTGTAGCGATACGAGGAGGATCCTCAAATAACGTTAGACCAGCTGACACACTCACCTTGTCACTCTCCACATCCTCACTCCCTTCACTAATACCTCCTAAATCATCCTCCTTATCATTAATCAAATGCTCTGCATCAGCCATATGCTGACTAACCTTACCCAGGACTAACATCAAAACTTCCTTCCTCGTGCCCGAAGCCTTCACCACAATACCCAACCACCATGCACACTCTAACAAAAGTTTCTTATTCAACACTGGCAGATGATTCAAACAATGGGCCGATCCCAAAAACTCTGCCGGATCGAAAACAAAATCCTCCGTGATGCAAAAAAAAATTAAATCATTCGGGGGAAAGGCAACAATACCCAAAAAGATACCAAACACTGAAGTAATCACTCGAGTGCCGCTCCACCGACCCAATCACTGAACACCCTGAGCTCTCTATCCTGTCACGGTCGCCACTTTGTTACGACCTCGGGTGAGGCCGTGGTGCAAGATCTTTAAAGCACTCGGAAAGAGAGGTCAGTGTTTTTAAATGTTCAATGAAAAAGGGTCAATGGAAACGAAAACACGAGAAAAACTTAACAATGTTTAATATACACTTAAAAAACTACAAATGAAAATTAACAAAACGTAAACAAATATTGGTCAGCCTTGTTACAACAGGACCAAAAATCACGTCCTTAGAATAAACATCCGAAAGGATGACCTAACCTCTAAAATATAAATCCCTAAGATAGATGAATAAATATACAACACATAAGCAATAAATCTGGGGCCCAAATTTAGAACACTTACCCATTACTAAATAAGGTTAGGAAGGAAGGAGGAGAGCACAGTGAGGAAATACTTAAACTCCTACCTATATTATAAAGCTAAACCTTATACTTAATAACAGTAATTACAAATTTCAACAAAAACCATTCTCCATACAAAAATAAACTATTCAAGTATATATATATATATATATATATATATATATATATATATATATATATATATATATATATATATATATATATATATAAATGTTACATAAAACCAAACTTTCCAATTTACAGAAAGAACGAATTATTATTAACAACTCAGCGGGCGTCTCCCGGTGCTAGGCTTATATTTAAAGCCTCAGGGAACTCTGGCGTAGATTCCCGGCAAAACAAACAGTTACACATCAAAGCACTGCTTCCAGAGGGAGTAATGGAGAACAGGTAAGCACGAGGCATAGGCACAGCAACGTCCTCTCAAAAAAACGAAATGGCTAGAAAATTATTACCTGGACTCAATTATTACCTGGACTCAAATTATTACCTGGACTCAAGTCTCCCAACATGCCTCCTCACGAGCTAACAAGCTCCCCACACAGCTGCACAGATGAAAAAACGTGCTGCAGAGGTGCCCCTCCTGCGTCCGCTCGACCAGTGTACCGGTTTCAAATTACCCCCTCCAAATCTTACCACCCCCCCCCCCCGGTAGTTTGAAACCGGATTCAGACTACCGGGGGGGGGGGGTAACTTGAAACCGGTTTCAAGCTACCCCCGTGGGTAATATGATACCGGTTTTAAGCTACCCCCCTGGTTTCCAACTACCCCCCTCGTGTTTGCGCAGGATCTCATCATTTATGAATATTAATAAATTGCTTTTGATTAGGGTCAACACAATCAGTAGGTTATATGTATATACATGTACTGTTTCACCTATTGGTGTAGTTTATTAATATCTAGCCTTTATCCGTTTTATGTTTATATCTTAGCTAATAAATGTCGGAAATTCCGTTATCAGTCATGGGCGCATATTTTCCTGAGACAGGGATACAAGGTGAAATTTTATTTTGACGGTTATTTTTTCCATTATTTGAAATATTTCATAACTATATTACAAGCAAATCTTATATAAGGTATAATCAACATATTGATCATAAGTATATATGTATACACATATCACACATATATATATATATATATATATATATATATATATATATATATGTGTGTGTGTGTGTGTGTGTGTGTGT
>NC_090727.1:194906027-194921027 GCF_036898095.1 Palaemon carinicauda
TTTTACAAAGATTTTATCTTCCTTTACTTTCAAACTGCACTAAGTAATGCGCTATGGGTTCCAGGATCTATTAAACAGTACATTTTTTATTTGGTTGTTCATATAAAGTAGGCAGTTTTCAGAATATTTATCGAGAATTTTACAACTTCAAATATCAAAACAGACACTCATAATAATTGCCCAGTAATCGGTAATCTGTATATACAGCTGGAATTTCAGTAGCTCTATTTATCATAAATTAAATCCCACGTGTCATTTCATCCTCCTTGCTCATATCTCATTTTCAGAAAAGATAAGTCAACTAAGTTATATGTTCATGTTTTTAGCTCGGATGATGTGAAATGTTGTTTGCGAAAGCTCAGCAAACAAATATCCAAAATGTTGAAGTACCTACTTTCGGTCACCTTTCCAATATATATATATATATATATATATATATATATATATATATATATATATATATATATATATATATATATATATATATATATATCCGCCGTTACTAGTCCAATGAGAACAAAGTCCACTGACATGTTCTTCCATTTGCGTCTGTTTATGATCTTTCTGTTCTAATCCACACCCGCAAGCTTTCTTAGCTTGTCAATCCATCGCCCTCTCTTCCTTACCCGTTGTTATTGTTCTAGATTGCATGGCCCTTACGGCCAGGCACGGGCTCTTGCACACTTACGACCGGTAAGTGGCTTTTTTTCCCGTTTATAGGTGATTTAGGTTATGGGATAATCTGCAACTTTTATTTGTTGGTGGTTTGGGATAGCATGTGGGTCAAGGAAAATCAGCAGTTTGCTTTTCTTATTTTAGAGGCACCCCAGCCTCTTCTTGGTCAAAAGAAATGGAGTCGGTGACAGAGGAGAGAAGGTAACCTCCCCAAAAGAGCCCACTAGGTCCCGTCGTTTTTTTTTTTTTTTTTTTTTTTTTTTTCGCAGAGAAAGAGATACAGTAGTAATTCTCGATGAAAGAGATACAGCAGTAAGTCCCGATGAAAGAGATACAACAGTAAGTCCCAATGAGTAGAGGGGCTCGGGAATGAGTTGGGAATGGTTTAGTTAGAGATATTTGTATAAAAGAAGTAAAAACTTCCTTAGTAGCTTAAGCTTAAGTTTTTAGAATGACTAATAGTATAAAATTTCAGCTTGAGTAGGAAAGAGCTGAAAATGAGAAATTGGTTAGTGGATGAGAGTGATAGAGAAAGGGTGGAATAAACATTCCTGAACCTTAAAATACTAGAACAAATATAAAAATAGAATTTAAATATTTTATTGTTGTTATTGAGACATTTACGTGGTTTCAGATTTAATGATTAGTTGAGAGGGATTCCTGAACATCAATAAATAGAGAAGAGAGTTTGCAAGTAGATGAGCTGAAAAAAGGTTAAACATGGTTTTTAAGTTCAAACTGGTGCTGGTATTACGTTATCTAGGGGGAGCGTAGCTGCGGAGAAAGGCGGAGAATTTATCAACGTTAGCAACAATGCGTTTTACAATTGCTGTCGCGGTTACAGGAATGTTGGGGTTGAAATCATGTCTTTGTAGGCATTTTTCTTGACAATTAAATAGATAGTGTTACAGAGGTTCGTCAGTTAGTTGCTGGCAGTTGTTGCACGGTCTTTCCGGTCTCTGATGTGGTTTTGATTCCTCTTCAGATATCCCAGTTGCAGTCTGCAACTTGGCAGGGGATTTTTCTTGCAATTGGATACGCGATTAGGTTTGTTGCTTCGATGTACCATTTGGCTGATCTGGGTCCATCAAGGAAGGCTCACCTTACTTCACTAGTGTTTTGGATATTGAAAAAGACTGTCATTTAATTCGTAATGGTTTTCAGTGAAGGTTAAAGTGTGATACTGATTGTCTGGCACATTAGGGCAGATTTGGCTAGATGATCGGCCTCGTCATTATCAATGATTCCAGTGTGACTTGGGATTCAATTTATGGTTATTTGCCTGTTGTTGCATTGGTGAGCTAAAGCTAAGTACTGTTTTCTTGTGATTTGGTAGACATTTTCAGTGGGTTCTTTGATGCTGAGAGCCAGAATGGCTCCTCTCGAATCTGTGGATTGTTGTGTTCCACCATGTAGACTGGGTGAGTGTTCTAGTGCTTTGGCAATCACCACTAGCTCGGTTTGTAGCTCGGAGTCGTGGTTTGAAAGCCTCTAGTTTTCTCTGTAGCCTGATGGAGTAACAACTGCAGCTGCTGTTGCAGGAATATCACGATCAAGTGATCCATCAATATAGTAGATGTTGAGGGCTGAGGTGTTGCTGATTGCATTTTTGACTGTTGCTGTGAGCTGTTCTGGCATGCAGAGAGCTTTACTTGATGGGTTATGGAGACCACGGGGCATGAGTGATGTAGCCATCGTGCTTTAGTTGCCCCTTTGTCTTGTAGTCTTCACTTTGCCTTCACATTCTTCTAAGTGTGTCCAGCAGTCTCTTTGCATGTGTCTTTGGCGGATCAATCTCCTCCGTCTGTTGTCCGGGTAGTCTCTGTCTCCTTTGATTGACTTGAATATGATACTGCGGTTTCTGGTGTCGATCCTAGCCGAAATGGAAATTAGGTTAGTTTCGGCTCTTAAAAAGCAGTGTCTGGTCCACATTGCAGAGCCGCTGATGAGTCTCATGGCATTGTTATGTACCACTTCTATGGAGGATTTTTGAGTTTCGCTCAGTGAGGTGAGTGTAGGTGCACCTTAGTCGATGTGAGATCAAATTGCTTCAATGTAAAACAGTCTTAGGAGGCTGTTTGATACTCCTTGTCTGAGTGAGGTTATTCGTTTCATGGCAGGGAGACAAATTTTTGTTTTCTCTCTTGGTGGGTTACTTCGTTGGCAGGTGATAGAGTTTTGTTGATGATTACCCCTAGATACATGAATTGTTTCACCCATGAGTGAGGTTATTCGTTTCATGGCAGGGAGACAAATTTTTGTTTTCTCTCTTAGGTGGGTTACTTCGTTGGCAGGTGACAGAGTTTTGTTGATGATTACCCCTAGATACATGAATTGTTTCACCCATTCTATAGGCTTGCCCACGAGAGTGAAAGTCTGAGGGTCTTATGGATATTTGATGGCCATGGCGTTGGTCCTGTTGGTGTTGATTTTTAGGGCAAGGTCTTTGCATTTGGCCTGGATCATGTCAAGTGCCTTTTGGATGGTTTTGTGGTAGTGAGCTTTCTGTGGGCAGATAATGTATATTTCATCGCCGTATATAAAGATTTCCTCTCTTTTTGGGAGTCCAGAGTGGCTGGATTCTCCATAAGTAGGTTGAAAAGGTAATGGCTTAGTATGCCCCCCTGAGGCGTTCAGTTATCTAAGGGGATGAATTAGGAGGTTTTTCCTTGAAAGGTGACTCTAGCTTCTCAGTTGTGTGTGTAATTCCGAGTCCAGGTCAGTAGATGTCCTTTCACTATTTTTTTCACAAGTGTGAAGAGGATTGCTACGGAGCTAGCTAGTTCAAATTCTTTCTCAATATCGAGAAAGATGACAAAGGATTTTTTGCTGTTGATTGTTATGAGAACATCAGTTATACATTCTTTAGTGCCTATGCCTTTTCTGTAGGCATAAATGCAAGGATATAGTGGGCCTATTTTCCATTGTTCAGCGACTTTCTCGGTGCAGCTAATTAAAGCTATGGGTACGTAGGTGCTTGGTTCTTTGGATTTTGGGATCGGTTTCATGTCTTGTTGATTTCATGTTATTGGTCGGAGTCTTCCATTGTGTATTCTGTTGATTAAGTGCAAGTACACCAACTTTGCGGGGCATCCTTTATTTCTTAGCATACTGTAAGTGATTAGGTCGGCCTCAGGGCAGTGCCTTTTCTGCCTTTTGCGAGACCTACATTGAATTCATCCATGGTGTAGGGGTTGTCGGTGTCATCTCGCATGTTGCAGGCAGCTCAATAACATTGATCCTTATTGGGAACAGTGTTCTCGGCCTATTTATGGTTTGCAGAGGAAGATTTGTGGTTTTCCCTCGGTCAGCAAAGTTATTTGCAATTCTATTGGCTTCTGTTAATGAATCTGGGTGGGTGAATCTGGGTGTACTTTTTTACCCAGAGATCTTGTTGAACCAGCTCCATATATTTGTTGTTGTTGATTTAGTGGAACCATGACTCCCAGCGTTACCTGTAAGGAATGTTTGGTGATTTCAATGAGTAGAGCATGAAGTTCATCAGTTCTGTGACTTCTGAATAGCTTTCTGGTTCGATTTATTCTTGCCTCGATTTCCTTGATTGGACTGTTGTCGTACCAGGCATCCTCATGCTTTGTTCCTGAATACCTTTACTGAGGCATAGATATACTGGCGGCGGCATCTAGTTGTTTGTTAAAATCCAGTGGTAGGATGGAGATGTCATTGTGAGGGTTCTTTACATATTCACGAGCCTATTCCATCATAGAATGCTCGAATCTTTCCCAGTTTGCAAAGTCTGGATTCCACCTTTTGGAGGACAGGGGTATTTCTCTAATGCCAGGTCAATTTCTATGACATAGTGATCACTTGTTAGCACAGGATGTAGTCACCATTTAGCACCCCTTTGGATAGTGCTTGACGGAAAGGTGAGGTCTAAACGACTGCCCCTTAGATGTTTCATCTGGATATTCTTGCTGGAGGGTGTGCAAGTGTCGTTCTATCTGGTTTGTTGCCAATATTGAGTTCAGAAACGGGTGGTGGGCGTTGAAATCACCTGGAATGATTATATTATCCTCAGGGGCGGCGGCAAAGAGCCCATCTCCATTAATGCTTTTGTTTGGAGATTTGTGGAATGTGAGGGTTGTGGCTAGCAGAGACACCTGAACGCTGAGTATCTCTTCCTCTGTCCCTCTTTTTGAGGGGATGCTATTCTTGACTAGTGTAGTAAATCCTCTCGTTGTTGGTGTTAGATATGTGATATACACTTTGTATCCTGAGAAGGAAAATAGTGTATTCCCACTTAACAAGATTTCCTGCTGCAAAATAATGTCTGGATTTGTTACTGAGGCTTGGGATTGTAGGAAGGCAAACTTGTTTTTGAGTCCGCAAATGTTGCATTGGAGCACTTTCACTTTGGTGTTGTTGAGAGTTTCTTGTTTGTTGAGTGTGTTTGTGTCAGAATTGTTCACTGGAGGGACTCTGAAGACACGAGAGTTTGGATTTCTTGGGCGGCACTGTTGAAGACAAAATCATCTAGGATTGTTGTGAAAAATTAATTTTATGTGCCTTTAAAAAGTTGCTAAGGACATTGGATATGGTGGCTATGAAGGTCCACATGGGGTAAGTGATGGGATGCAGGTCAGTCCAATCAGTGGAGGGTAGTTTGAAGGGAGTGAAGGGGCGTGGGTTGCTTGGAGGGCTTCTGATAGTGGGTCTAGGAGGCTAGGAAAGTCATGGTAATGGAAGTATGGGCTATTGGTAAGGAGGATTGTGGTTGGGTTTGCTGTTCAGAGGGAGGGGCAGGTGTGGAAGAAGAGGTGAATTCCTTACCCAGCTTCTTCTTTTACAGTCTCCAGGAACCCATTCTGTTATTCTTAATGTCGATGTATTGTCTGTCATTTTCATTATATGTCCTGCCCATGTCCATTTCTTTTTCTTACAAGTTGTTAGAATATCCTCTACACAAGTTTGCTCTCGTATCCATGTTGCTCTTTTCTGTCTCTGAGTGTTATCCCCCATTATTATTCTTTCCATTGCTCTTTGAGTTGTAACTAGCTTATGTTCTATGGCTTTAGTAAAACTCCAAGTTTCTGTTGCATAAGTTAACACTGGTAAGACCATCTCCTTAGATACCTTTCTTTCTATAAAAAAGGGGCATTTTACTTTTCATAATCTCACTTTGTTTGCCAAATACTCTCCATCCCATGCTTATCATTTTCTTTTCTTTTTTATTCCATTCTCGTTTCTTGCAGAAACCCTTAATGTCCATCATATGTAAGTATATTCATTAACAGTCCCTAAATGCTCATACATTAGTCTTATTTGTTGTCCCTCCATTTTCAATGAACATTATCTTATTTTTACTCATATTCATTTTCAATCTTTCATTTCTGCTTTCTCTGTTCAAATATTCTATCATCTTTTGTAATTCTTCCCATGAATCATTAAACACAACTATGTCATCTGCAAATCTTAAGGTACTGAGGTATTCCCCATAAATATTACTCCTACATTTTCCCAATTTAATTTCCTAAAGCTCCTAGGCATGCTGTGAATAATTGAGGAGAGATGGGGTCTCCCTGTCTAACGCCTTTCTCAATTGAAACTTTCTAAATATCTTTATGTAATTTTAGGGTTGCTGTATTTCATGTATAGATATCTTCAAGTGTTGTAACATAAGATTCTTCTTTTCCTAGTTTGTGAAGAGCTCCCATTAGTGCTGGGGTTTTAAGAGAATCAAACGTTTTCTCCTAACCTATAAATGCCATATCTGGTGGTTTGTCATACTCTGTGGATATTTCCATTGGCTGATTAATGAGGTACTAGTGGATTTGAGTCGCCTGTTTTATATATTACGGATGGTAAACATATTGGGCAGTAATTTTTCGGGTCTTTTGTGTCTCCCTTTTTGAGTTAGTATAATGATAAAGTTTTTCCAAGCTGGAGGTATAGAGCATTCTTGCACACATTTGGTGTAGAGTACAGGGAGTTTTTCTATACAATGAAATCTCCTTCATCTTTCATTAAATCAATAGTTAGGCCAATTTCTCCTGATGCTATGCCTTTTTCATGCCTTTTAATACATCCTTTACATCTTCTACTGTTGCGTTTGGTACCAGCTTAGGTGTTTAATTTTTTATATTAAATTATTTTATCAACATTGTATAGCATTGTATTAAAGATACTCTGCAATTTTTATTACTCCAACTGTAACGTGGATGAAATTTCCATTTTCACCCTTTAAAGCAAACATCTATGGACGCCCTGTTTCAAGTCTTCTTTTCATCAATTTGATGCTTCCTTTCATCAGTGTTTCCTTAATTTTGTTCTGATTGTGTTTACGAATATTTTGTGTTTTATTTTGTATATTGTTTTGAATACTTTTGCTAAATCTATTTCATCTCTCTTGGATTTTATCGTCGTTTCCAGTTTCCATTTTATTAGTTTTTTTCTGATATGTTTACCTAATCCTTTTTAGGAGTTTTCCACCCATCTCTTGTGCTGAGTCTAATACATTTTTTTTTTTTTATTATTGTTCATTTCTTCTTTACCAATTCTATTGCAACTGTGGCTGGGAGTACCTATTTTGTATTGGTAAAGTAAACTCATCAGACTTTTTCTTATTACATGAGTGTCTTTCTTTCTTAAAAAATAGTTTTTCTCTCTCTTTCCTTTCAACAGAACACATTTTGCTTCTCACCATTCTATATATATATATATATATATATATATATATATATATATATATATATATATATATATATATACATATATATATATATATATATATATATATATATATATATATATCCTCTGTATCTGCATTATGATTTATCAAAGATATTACCCTATTTCATAAGGGCCACACATGCGATGCAGAAACAAAGTGAATTTGGTAAACAATTGATCATCGACTATCACTCTTTATTTGTAAAGATATGTCAATAACCTCATAATCACATTTTCCCCACAAATATCTCATCCATTTATTACACTAACGGCTCGATTTGTTTTTTTAATGCTTTGGAAACCTGTATATGACTTTTGAAATTGTAGCAATTGGGGTAATACCACTTTTTACGAGTGGGCATTCGTACATTGCATAATTTCTGGTCGTGGTATGTAAAATTGCCATGTGGTCGATAGTTAAAACAAATACGTGGGTTAATACACAAGGATTTGAACGCCGTTATGTTTTGAATACGCGGTCACCATAAGAGATTTTGGGGTCACTCTATAAATAGCAATGCTGCTGCCTTGATACACACGCACTGCCATTTTAGCAGTTGTTTCGTGGAACACATACAAATGAATGAAGAGGAAAATATTGAAAATGTCGGATGAAATCGTAGTGACTTAACAGCGGCCATTCGAACCCTGAATACTTTATATTTCTATAAAATATGCAAAAGGCATATTGGTGGATGGATGTTATCCAGGCCGCTTTCTTTATGACAGTCCAACCGGTGGTCGCATTTTCGCTCTAGGGTGGCTACTGGGAGGTGACATCGTCGCTTCTTTCTTTATTGCTCTTTCAAGTCCTATTTTCGAGAGGCAGGCTAGTCTTAGATATTCTGAGAGTAAAATCAATAATGGGAATCGTCGCAGTCGCTTGGGATTGAAGTAGCGAAACTTAGAATTCGTTCTATATAGTACTATATGGAGATACTACCTATATATCTGAAAATTCGCTAAATGCTGTAATACAGAAATATTATATTCTTTAAATCATCATCAAGCAGTACAATTCAACCTACTTTTTATGTTATCACTTGTCAGGGAAGTTTAATAAGCCAAATAAGTGACTTATGTGGTGAAAAGTGTGTTATGGTATCCACAGTCCTGAAATGCTAATCTCGCATATTTTCGCCAACGCTTATGTTAACAGTAACAACCAATCTTCCTCACAATTCATATTCACTAACGTAACTACTATGTCCTTCAACCTGCCTCTTTTCAAAAGGTGGTTCGGAATTTGCGATCTGAAGTGTGCGCAGGACTTGATATTTTCTTTTGCGAATACAATCTGACCGTCCGATTGACTTTAGGATAGGGAGTTAATGGTTTACCTGCAGAGAAGTCAGAAGCAGTTTTATGGTCTTCCTTGGCCATAGCTTGTGCGGAAATGGCGTCAGAGAGATGATCGTCTGTATATATACTTTATATACATATATCATTATTATCATTATTATTATTATTATTATTATTATTATTATTATTAGTCAAGCTACTGTTGTAGTTGGAAAAGCAGGATGTTATAAGCCCAAGTGCTCCAACATGGGAAAATAGTCAAGTGAGGGAGTAAAAAGAGAAATAAGCATACTACAAGACAAGTAATGAAAAATTGATGCACAATATTTCAAGAAGAGTAATAATATTAAAATAGATCTTAAGTATGAGGGTAAAACAGGAATTCAGAATTGCTAGGAAGGAAGAAGACGAAAGCTCTGAACAGTAAATTGAGATATAATGAAAATAATAGTAGGAGTGAAGATATCAAAGAGCAGTTTACGGGAATAAAGTGAATCATAAAAGAATTTCAGCTAAGACGGAGTGTGATCAAGAACAAGGAAGGATGATAGTTAACCACTGGAAGGGATTGAAAAATCAGATGGAGCGAATATATTGTAGTTACTGAATAGACCATACCCAGAAAATGCAATAGAGGAATTATTAGGCAAGCAGGAAATGATAGAAAACCCACTTGAAAACAAAATAATAACAGTTATCAAGAGCTTCAGTAATAATAAAAGAGATGGAAGAGCCAACATAAGTGCAGAACTTGTTATATACGATGGGCAAAGAATATAAACAGAAATGTGCAAAGTGGTCAAGAGAATCTGAGATTTTGAGAGTATGCATGAGGAATGGGGAAAGGCATAATTGTTTCACCACATAAAAAGAGGCGATAATAGCCAAACTGTTATATGGAAGAGTGCTCTCAAAATTGTATTATTATTATTATTATTATTATTATTATTATTATTACAAGCTAAGCTATAACCCTAGTTGGAAAAGCAGAATGCTATAATTTCAAGGGCCCCAAAAGGGAAAAATAGCCTGAGGAGAGGAAACAAGAAAATAAAGAAACTACAAGAGAAGTAATGAATAATCAAAATTGAATATTTTAAGAACATTAACAACATTGAATTAAATATTTCATATAATTTATATTCTACAAAAATAAAAAAGAGAAGAGAAACATGATAGAATAGTGTGTCCTAATGTACCCTTAAGCAAGAGAACTCTAACCCAAGATAGTGGAAGACCATGGTACAGAGGCTATGGGACTACCCAAGACCAGAGAAAAATGGTTAGGTTTTGAAGTGTCCTTCTCCTAAAAAATGAGCTGCTTACTATGGCTACAGAATCTCTTTTACCCAAACCAATAGGAAAGTAGCCACTGATCAATTACATTGCGGTAATTAACTCCTTGAGCAGGTCTCTGAGGGCAGAAGGGAATGCGTGAAGAATAGGCCAGACTATTAGGTTTATTGGTAGGCAAATCGAAAATAAGCCTTAA
The DNA here is from genome assembly GCF_036898095.1 of Palaemon carinicauda. Lineage (NCBI taxonomy): Eukaryota > Metazoa > Arthropoda > Malacostraca > Decapoda > Palaemonidae > Palaemon > Palaemon carinicauda. Next base: position 194,916,187 of record NC_090727.1, read on the forward strand.
CCAGAGAGAGGAATGCAATATACTACTTCCTGGCCAATCAAAGGATCCAATAATTCTCTAATACTGTAGGTGATTATCAAGCTGGCTTCACCCTGGGGCAAATCGATAGTTGACAATAATTATATACTTTGTCAGTTGAGCAAGAAATACTGATAATATAATGAAGATCACTGGCACGTCTTTGTGAATTTCAAATAGGCATTTGACAGCATCCAAAGGTCATCTATGCGGAGATCATTTAAAAGATTCATCATCAGATTAAAGTTAGTACGAGTAATTTAGATGTGCTACCATAACACAAGAAGTAGAGTGAGGGTGAGTGGTGACTTCACTGACCCTTTCAACACAGACTGGACTGAAGCAAGGATGTCCATTATTGTGCCCCTTTTTCAACCTTGCGTTTGAATGGGTGATGAGGGAGAAACCATGAGAGGGAGATAAAGTTAGGATGACCAATGGGGTAACATGTGACATGATGGCATATGCGGATGATTAAGATCTGCTGGGTGAAAGTTTTGCCGAACTCGATAATCAAGTAAATAACTTTAGAATAGCAGGAAAACAAGTTGGTTTGAAAATTAATGGCAGTATGACTTAGGTAATGCAAATTTCAAGAAGAAGAGACGAGGAGAACTTTGTAGAGCTAGAGGGTTAATGCTGGAGGAGGCGAATCAGTTCAAATATCTAGGCTCAACAATAACTATAGGGCTAATCGAGCATAAGATGGCCTGGTAATATTAGGGCAGGTTTGGAGCAATTCAGAGTGGAGTATTCAGCAAAGTGGCGTACGTAGAGGCTTCTGGTGTAGGCGTCGAAGGATCATGATGGTCCACCGGCAGTGGAGTGAGTGAGTCTAGTTAATATATAAACTATAAAGAGAGAATTATGTCAGCCTTTTCACCATACAAACATTCGCTGCAAGTTTGAATTTTTGAAGTTCCGCCAATTCTACAGCTTGATTAGGAAGATCATTCCTTAATCTGGTCATAATTCAAATGAAACTTCTAAAATACTGTGTAGGATTGAGCCTTATGGTGGGGAAGCCATGACTGTTAGAATTAACTGCATACCTAGAATTACGAACAGGATGTTACTGCCTTTGGAAGATCGGATTGCAAAGGATGGTCAGAGTTATGAAAAATCTTATGCAACATGCATAACCAACTAACTGAACGACGGTGGCAGAGATTATTATCTATATCGGGAGCTAAGATGACATACAGCAACTGAAGACCAGATAAGGGGACAGTAATTGAAATAAAGCAGGTTGAAAGAAATGAAACACTTCTTCAGATTCGATTGATCACTGAAATTCTTTAAAGAATTTCTCAACAAGGTAATTTTTGTGCAACTGAAAATGGAAACCGATCGAAAGTGTTTCTGAAAATTATATATATATATATATATATATATATATATATATATATATATATATATATATATATATATATATATATATATATATATATATATGTGTGTGTGTATATATATATATATATATATATATATATATATATATATATATATATGTATATATATACATATATATATATATATATATATATATATATATATATATATATATATATATATATATATATATATTATATATATATATATATATATATATATATATATATATATATACATATATATATATATATATATATATATATATATATATATATATATCCACATATATATATGTATGTATGTATGTATGTATATATACACATATATATACATATAAATACACACACACACACACACACACATATATATATATATATATATATATATATATATATATATATATATATATATATATATCATATATATGTGTGTGTGTGTAACTGTTCCTGCTTTTCATATAAAATAACAATCACTGTACCTTCTTTTGGCCGCTCATGAGTTATCTTTAGACCTCTAAAATGGGGGAAATGCGCTTAGATGTATCGTAGAGTAATTGAGCTAGCAATGTCCATCATTGTCATAAACAATAACTAGTAATAGATTGATAAAAAGAAGGAATATGAATCATAATCATGTTAAGGATTTACTGATTTGGACCTCTACAAGTTTGTAAAGAAAATATGAAAGTATTTGTCAATCCTTGAAAATTTTGTCTTTTCCACCAAGAACTTGAAATATTCTTATTGAATATACGGTATGGTACTTGGAATATAATATTCATGTTTTTTTTTTTTTTTCCAGAAATATAAACAAAATTTGAGACTGTTAGTAAAATGAAAGTTAAATCAAGCGACTTATAAAATAGTAAAGTTGCAAGGGGTTTAATAATTCACATGTTTTTGAAAATATAGAAGGGGAATGCCTTGTTTTATAATAATAATAATAATAATAATAATAATAATAATAATAATAATAATAATAATAATAATAATAAAGATAACGACAAGTTTTGTGAAAATTGAATATTTACGAAGTTTGAAGCATGTTTCATTGTATTTTCTTTCAAATTTCCTCATTACAGGAAATAAGCATATAAACTCAGTCGTATAACTCCATCTACATCAAAACAATTTCAATCTATCGCCCAGGCGCGTTGCAAGTTCCGCGCAAGCGCTCATGCAAAACACAGACCCTTAAAATCAGGCGGAATTGTCACAATAAAAAGTAAATTACCTACACCGCAGAGGGAGGCAATTTAAGAAAATTTCAATTTCCCCGTATATCTTCCAGTCGTGTCATTTCCTTTCTTCTTGACTTTCTTCTTTCCTGTTTATCCTTCTGCTCCTAGAGAGAGAGAGAGAGAGAGAGAGAGAGAGAGAGAGAGAGAGAGAGAGAGAGAGAGAGAGAGAGTTGGAATATTTAGGGGGAAAGAGAAAAGTCTTCTGGGATACAAAGAAGGAAGAGAGAGAACAACCAAATGAGACAATAAGGGAGATGGAATTTTTCTCCAGATGCAATACTGCCAGACTACACGATATATGACGCCCCTCTCCCCCACTCCATCCCTATAATGTCAAGGTGGTAACTTAAGAAAAGACAAGAGCGTTGTTGCTCCTCTGTTTATCGACCTATGCTCTTTTTGTCCTTTGGAATCGACGGGTGTAATAGCTTATGGAAAAGAAATTTACTGTACTTCGTTATTTTTCCACGAACTTAAATGAACGAATTATAACCTTTATTCAGGGTAGAATACGATTTTTTTTAATCGTTAAGTGAGGTAGATATCATTGTCATGTCAGTGAGTCTTCCTGGGAGTTTAAATAGAATGATCAAATGTCTCAGCTTAACTTTTATCATAGATTCTTTCATGTGAATATGGCCATGCTATTTAAGACATACATACGAAGAGATTGAATTTAATCCCATCTTTATTTTAAAAAACATTCAAGTCATAGGGAAAGAACTTCATTTAATATAATATTTATCATACTTATTTTGGTTTTTGTTTGCTATAAACATAAATAGTCTTCTACATACGGAATTAGGAAGCAATTCTGTGAGAATAGTCTCATAATACACCCCTACTAAAAGTATGTTCTTTAGGTATTAGGTTGGCCAGGGCACCAATCACCCGTTGAGATACTACCGCTAGAGAGTTATAGGGTACTTTGACTGGCCAGACAGTACTAAAGAGTCTGGCATATTCTTTACATATTCTCCTCTGTCCTCATACAACTGACAACACCAAACAATTCTTCTTCACCCAAGGATATACTGCACCATAATTATTCAGTGGCCACTTTCCTCTTGGTAAGGTTAAAAGAGACTCTCTAACTATGGTAAGTAGATCTTCCAGGAGAAGGACACTCCAAAATCAAACCATTGTTCTCTAGTCTTGGATAGTGCCATAGCCACTGTACCATGATCTTCCACTGTCTTGCTTTAGAGTTCTCTTGCTTGAGGATATACTTGGGCACACTATAGTATCTTATTTATCTTTCTCTTGTTATGTGAAAGCTTTTATAATTTATATAGGAGATATCTATTTTAATTTTGTTACTGTTGTTAAAATATTTTATTTGTCGTTGTTTACTTTCCTCACTGGGCTATTTTCCCTGTTGGAGCCCCAGGGCTTATAACATCCTGCTTTTCCGACTTAGGTTGTAGCTTAATAATAATGATAATAATAATAATAATAATAATAATAATAATAATAATAGTAGTAGTAGTAGTAGTAGAACAGATAGACTAAATCACTTTTATTGTCAAAAGATTTGCAGGAAACTATGTAGACAAAACACGTAATATTTGAGGGAGAAAACATTGTCATAACACCGGCTAAAATGCGTGTGTGTCTATGGGTGTGTTCGTCGAGAGAGAGAGAGAGAGAGAGAGAGAGAGAGAGAGAGAGAGAGAGAGAGAGAGAGAGAGAGAGACGGGGGGGGGGGGGGGGAGAAAGAAGAGAGAGAAAGACGGGTGGGGTGCAAGACTAACTGAAGTTTGATAATTATGGCTACAAAGTTAAGAGCAGTTTCTTTTTAAAAGTGGTATGAATAGTTTATAACAATGCAACCCGTTCTGAACATTTGGACAGTTCTATCCACTATAATTTTGTGATATCGCGTTTCCACTTGTTGTTAAATAATTCTATTCAGCTTTCAGTCTTCTGAAGGATTAAAATTTATTTATTTTTTTTTTAAATTGTACTTTAAATGTATTTGTTGTGATAAAAATATGAAATTTTCCGAATTAATGTCAAATACAATAGCCTTTTAATCATCAAAATCCAGCTAACTGCCATAGCTCCCCACCCATATCACGAGGGTTGTGGTGAGCGATGTGGTAATGTCCCTGGCTGGTGAATGCCAGACTGGGGTTCAAGTTTTGCTCAAACTCAATAGTTCCTTTGGTTGTTGGAACCTCACCAT
>NC_090727.1:194928527-194931027 GCF_036898095.1 Palaemon carinicauda
TTATATATAAATAAGGATGATATAGCAATTTTATATGCATTCAGTCATCACAAACAATAATAATAATAAATGTAAAATACCGGTGGAAATAAAAATTAACCCATTGTTTATATATAAAGACAATTAGTTACTGACATTGATTGCCACTTAGGAAACATCGTAGAAAAAATTATATGGCTCTTTTTTATATGACCTACAATTTTATCGACGAGGTTAGTGCCACTTAATTAAAAAAACAAAGTAAAACAATGATCTCTATCTATAATGGCAGTTCCCCAAAATTTTGGGGAGTAGCCATTATCAAAGAAAGCAAAAGGGAGATTTTTCCTCCCTGCCCCTCTTCGCCTGACGAGTGACTTAGCCGAGTTTGGTTGGTACTGCTAGGGTACCACTTCCCACCCTCCCCATCTTCCACCACAAATGAAGCTTCATATGCTGACTTCCCTACTTTTGATACCTCAGCGGTCACCAGGGTGACCCGATGCAGCAACATGGCCTATCGAAATTGAATCCCAATTGTTCGCCATTCATTTCTATTCCTAGCACGTTCTTTTGCTTTTCTCACATCTATCCTCCTGTCACTTAAGGATTTCTTCACTCTCTTCCTCTTGCTCTTTCAACTCTTGCATTCATCACCTTCAGCAAACGACCATTTTACATCCCCTCTACATGGCCAAACCACCTCAACACATTTATATCCATTAGCTGCTAATTCATTCCTCACACCTGTTCTCACTCTTACTACTCCATTGCAAACCCAGTTATTATTATTATTATTATTATTATTATTATTATTATTATTATTTGCTAAGCTACAACCCTAGTTGGAAAGACAAGATGCTATAATCCTAGAGGCTCCAACAGGAAAAATAGCCCAGTGAGAAAGAACACAACGAAATAAGAGAAGTAATTAACAATCAAAATAAAATATTTTAACAACAGTAACAACATTAAAATAAACATTTCATATATAAACTATAAAAACTTCAACAAAATAAGAGGAAGAGAAATAAAATAGAATAGTGTGCCCCAGTGTACCCTTAAGCAAGAGAACTCTACCCCAAGACAGTGAAAGACCATGATACAGAGGCCATGGTACTACCCAAGGGTAGAGAACAAGGGCTTGATTTTGGAGTGTCCTTCTCCTAGAAGAGTTGCTTACTGTACCATAGCTAAAGAGTCTCTTCCACTCTTACCATGAAAAAAGTAGCCATTGAACAATTACAGTTCAGTACTTAAACCCTAGAGAGAAGAATTGTTTAGTAATCTCATTATAGTCAGGTGTATGAGTACAGAGGATAATATGTAAAGAATGGGCCAGACTATTCGGCGTATGTGTAGGAAAAAGAAAAATGAACCGTAACCAGAGAAAAGGATCCAATGTAGTATTGTCTAGCCAGTCAAAGGACGCAATAACTCTCTAGCGATATTTTCTTAATGGGTGGATGGTGCCCTGGCCAGCCTAATACATACTACCTCCTACTCTTCAACCGAGATAAGCCTACCATACTCCTGAGACACTTGAGATCCCTTTCATTCTCAACTCCGATTCATACATCACAGTTGATGCTATCAGTTTCTCATACATAACTCTCCTTACATTCATTCCTAATCTTCTATTCTTTGCTACTCTCTTCAGTGCCAACAACTCTTTACATATGATATTTACTCTCTGGTGTAAATCTACTTTCACTCCACTATTTGCAGCAACAGCAGAAGCCAAATACTTAAATTGATAAATTCTTTCAAGTAACTCTCCATTAAACATGACGTTTAGTATAGCACCATCCTTACTCTTACTCATGTCATGACCTTACTCTTACCCACATTTACTCGGAACTTCCGTCTCTCACATACCCTTCAAAACTTTGTCACTAATCGAAACAGCTTCTCCTTCGAATCTGCAACCATTATAGTATCATCCCCAAAATAGCTACTGATAAAAATCCCCCTCGTGATCACTCTCATATATCAATCCTCAAGCATTCCTCTCTTACAGCTCCATCAACAAACAAATTAAACAAGGATGGCGACATCAGACATTCCTGTGTCAGCCCCATTGTCACTAGAAACCACTCACTCATTTCATTTCATATTCTAAGACACGCTTTATAGTTTATGTATAAACTTTTCACTACTTTCAACAACCTTCCATCAACTTCTTATAACCTTGTGGCATTCCACATCACTTCTCTATCAACTACTAAGTATTTCTTACATGTGTTCCTAATTATAAAATCAGATCAATACATACCCTACCTCTCCTAAAGCCACCTCTAAGATTGCATCCTCTGTTTTGTCCATAATCCTATTAATTAAATCTCTATCATACATTTTTTAATCCACACTCAATAAACTATTAACCCCTAGAATTATAACAGTCATGCATATCTCCCTTACCTTTGTATAGCGGAACAATACACACACACACACCCAGTCCACTGGCATCATTGACAACATGAAATATATGATAAACAGTCTTGCTAATCGTCCTAGCACA
>NC_090727.1:194941027-194946027 GCF_036898095.1 Palaemon carinicauda
TATATATATATATATATATATATATATTTATATATATATATATATATATATATATATATATATATATATATATATATTTACATATATATATATATGTATATAAAAATATATATATATATATATATATATATATATATATATATATATATATATATATATATAAAATAAGGGAATATACTTACACACACATACACACAAATACATATATATATATATATATATATATATATATATATATATATATATATATATATATATATATATATATATATATATATATATATATATATATATATATATATATATATATATATATATATATATATATATATATATTACGGTCATTTTGGAAAATTGGTCATTTTACAAAATGCCCGGCCATTATGCAAAAAGACCAAATTCGTGGTCACTTTGCAGAATGATCTAAATATCTCGACATTTTGCAAAAGGGCCAAGATTTTGGTCCATTTATAAAATCATCAGTATCATCGTTGGATGCCCATCAACTGCTGTGGACTTCGCTGTCATTCCAGGCTCCTTGTTGGAGAAGTTTTAATATTTTTTTTTTTTTTTTTAGAAGAAACATTGACAGAACTCCGCCCTGATGCTGTGTCCTCCCCAGCAGGCTACTCTTTATCTCATCAATGCCTCCACAAGCCATCACCCGCCAGAGTCTCTACCTCATCGGCCTTCTGCTCGCCCTACTCAGTGTTCCCTGGGAGATCCTCACAACTCTTACATCTTATACCCTCTCTTCACTTGGGTATGATACCGCTTTTACGGAGAGGGATTTGAGATCATTCTTTGGTAGATTATATTCTACATTCTTTATGATACCTTCTAGATATTTTTCTACGAGACGCCCACCAATCTTTTCTTTGGCTGCTCATCCATCCATCTTTAGACCTTAGTTTGGTAGACCTTTTGGTTATAAGACCTTGCCTGTTATTGCTTTTCCTTGCCTAATGCGTAAAGAGAACTCTCCCTCTTGCAGATCCATGCATGCTTGAAAAAGGGCAGAATTACCCTCTTTTGACACTCCTGTCACACTTTTGCATCGATGTAGATATTTTCCTTCACCGCAGATAATAATAGCATTCCAAGTCGTTCTGGAGGAGTACCTTCCCCTATCAAAGGATTCGCAGCCCTCCTCGTCATCAATGTCAGGATGCCAGAGAACTTCAAATCATTCATTCAATCCTCGTCATCACAACCAGCACTAGTCTCTGTGCTCCAGGTGCTTTCTCTCCTCTTGCTCCAGGAAATCTCCTTGCTACCCTTGTTCTTCACCCTCATTTTTATAGGTGCTCTTTTCCTTGATGCTCCACATGGGATTCTTCACCTACGGGAGCTGGTCTGAGTTCACCCTCATATGCAAAAAAAGAGAGAAGGCAAAGGTAAGCTACCCCTTAAACTTTCTTCTCCTGACATTTTAGAAGGATTTCTGCCCCATCAGCCCTCTTTGGCCATTGAGAACCTCACTTTGGGCGACACTATCCATCTGCAAGAGACGAATGCTGCATGTCCTTCCCACCCCACCTCTGTGTTTCCAGTGCCCTTCCATCTGTTAGACACCCTTAAGGCTAGGCCTTTTTCAGGGCTACTTGTCCCTTAATGAGATTTCTGTTACAGAATTTTAAAGGTTAGGTCACATCAATTTCTCCGAGGAACATCCATTGTGTCCCATCTCCTCTCAATGTTAAGCCACGAGAGCTGAGGTTAAAACCTGTATTCTCACCACCCTTAACCTGTTTCCAGTAGTAGGGAAAGTAAGAGCCTCAAGGTTAAGTGGAAGTCAGTCCTAGACAATGATCCCAGACTCCAGGAGCAGCTTCAGGTTTTCAGTGTTGAGTACCCAATATCCAGACCATCATCTCCACGGGATTCTCAGACCAAGATTAGCCAGGATTCTTATGTTGATGTCTTTGACCATAAGGAGAGCGGTTTAGACAGAGAGTCAGAAGTTTTGGCTGGTGATATTTCTGATTATGAAAAGGCTGAGTCAACCTTCCTAACGGTTTTCGTACTTATTCAGTCAGTCACTGGGGTGAGATAAGCTCGGCATCCTTCCCTGAAGGGCAAAAGATCCATCTTTGACTTATGCAGCTCACCTCTTGTTGTTAAAACCAGATTGGAAATCCTTTGGACTACTCGTGCAAAGAAAGTATTTAAGAAGGTAGGGGACCAGGTTTCTTGGAGTCTCTGAAATCTTCAAGCTCCTCTCACCTGATCGCTACCACTATGCTTAAGCAAGGATGTATTGCTATGTCTTGGATGCTAATCCTTCACCTCTTCCTCTAGATTGAGCCGTAGCTAAGCTTACCCTGTGCTGTTCTTCAGACAGGCTCTCCTACATCTTCATGTCCTTCAGCCAAGCAAAAGTTTCAAGCATGGAATTGACCATAATGAATGCTCTTCAGGCTGCTTTCAATTGCTCAGGTACAGTTGGCTACCTGACCAGCATGGAGGATCTTTCAAACCCTGAGAAGATAAAGGCCCCGAAAAATATCATCCTTTCAGGAGCTAAGGCAGTGGAATACTTTGTTCCAACAGACATCCGTTGGCCAATTGGTTTCTGAAGCACCGATATGCAGTCACTGCCACATTCTACAAGAATATAGTGAAGCTGGAGTGCATGGACCTGCAGAATGCATCGTTAAAGCACCCATCTCTCTTTCCACGGATGACATCTTTGCAGAGATAGGGAACTAAATATTGTTTTGTGATTTAGACCCTCTTTTAGCTTTTTCTGAATAGTCTCTCTCTCTCTCTCTCTCTCTCTCTCTCTCTCTCTCTCTCTCTCTCTCTCTCTCTCACACACCCAAATGCCTGCATGCACACACACACGTTTTCATTCTCACAATCCCATCCCTCTACCTTAGGTGCAGCCAGACCCATGGCCCTTGCCAATACTCTCGGTAATTCTTCGATGAAGGCACATACGATGCAATCCGTGCTGAAGAAGCTGGCACAGTCTTTTTATGCTTTACAGGGTTAAGGCCACTCCAGGGGGAGAGGTAAAGGAAGAGCTTGGAACCAGCATCATGATTAACAGCTCCCTTCCCTCGCAACCACTGTAAAGATGCCTGCAGATGAATTGGTGGTGGTGATCTCTTGGCTTCTACAGTCGGCTCTTTCTTGTCGAGAAGGTGTGTGGATGCTGAAGACCCAACATCGATTTCTTGGGTCTGAACTAGTTTATCAGGCTGACAAAATTCAAGATGGAGACACCGACCAGTCGTAGAAGCCATAAGACCAGGATACTTTATGGTCACTCTGGATCTGAAAGATGCCTATTTTCAGATCCCAATCGACCCAGTATTCAGAAAGTTCCTGTGTGTTGTAGTAAATGGCCAAGTCTACCAGTCTTGGACCCACACCAACCGGATTCATCTGCTACGGTATTTGGACAACAGGCTTATCTTTGCAGACTTGGTAGAGAGACTTCTGGACCACCAAGAGGGACTTCTCAACTTTTGTCAAGATTTGGGGATCTTGATAAATCAGAAGTCTATCCTATTGTTGACTGTGGTACTAATCTACCTGAGGAAGGAGATAGATTTGCCCCTCGGAAAAGTCTTCCCACTTGAAGACAGAGTTTCTCATCTGATTCACGCCCGTCTTCCCTTCCATGTGACAGCCATTTCTACCAGCTTGACAATGGCAGGTGGTGCTAAGAATCTAGCTTCAGTAGAATGTCTAGTTCCCAGGGGGAAACTGAATGAGAAGGCCACATTGGGAACAAAAATCATTTTGGTCCCAGCAACAGGATGATCCCAGAGGTTGGTCCATGTGGGTTTGCTCTCCAGAAAGGATCTTCTTTGGTGGTTAGACTAGCCGAACCTCAGAGGAGGGTGTGCCATGGCAGTAGCTTCCCGGAATTAAGGCTCTTCATGGACACTTCCACTAAAGGTATGGGGTCACACCTCAGACAGAGCTTAGTGTTAGGAAAGCATTCGTAGCTAGACCATCTGCAGCATATCAGTTTTCTAGAAATAAAGGCAGCAAATTTAGCAGAACAGCATTCTTCCCACATGCTTCAGGAACACTCGGTAGTGTTGATGATCAACAAAATCACCATAGAATCTTATATCTGTAAACAAGGAGACACAGTATCCCACTAACTCTTCAGTGGGAAGAGGACAACATGATATCTCTCTGACCATGTCATCTCCGGCAAAAGGAACATTATAGTGGATCATTTGAGCAGGAGGACTGAGATTGTTGGAGGAGAATGGTCTTTGAATCCTTTAGAGAGCATCAAGGGTAATGACTTTGTGGAATTCTCCAAGCATCAACCTTTTTATCACATGGATCCTGCAGCGGCATTCAAAGATGCTTTTCAACATCTGTGGGGCAGGTTAGATGCCTACACTTTTCCCTCCTTTCTGCCTTCTGAGAAGAGTTCTCAACAGGGCGAGGGAACTCCAAATATCTTTATAACCATTATAGCCCCAATTGAGTCACACTGGGAGTGGTTTCCAGTTTCCTTTAGGTAATAGAGAAGATCTCCAGGGAGCTCCTGTGCCCTCCATATCTGTTGAAGCAGCCTCACACTAGAATTTTCCATAACACAGTATTCACCCTGCGTCTTCACGCATGGAGGTTATCCAATTTCTTTTTCTCCAAGAGGGGTCTTTCTTGAAAGTCTGCTCGACATATGTGTGGATACTTCCGAAAATCATCAGTTTCAGTCTTCCAAGCCAAGAGGGCTTTCATCTGTGGTTGGTGCTGTGAGAGTACTATCGACTCACTCAAAACCTCTCTACTCAAAATCGTGGACTTTTTGTTTTACCTCCATAAGGAGAAATTTTTCTTTCCCTTTACGGCTATAAAAGGCTATCACTCAGCCTTCAGCCAAGTCTTTAGATTTACCAGGTAAGATATTTCTTTGAAAGAGCAGATTTCCTTTCTCATACAGAGCTTTGAGCAGTCTTGCCCTCCAATTAATATCACTTTACCAGCTCAAAACATCATCAGAGTTATGACCTTTTTGAGGA
>NC_090727.1:194951027-194958527 GCF_036898095.1 Palaemon carinicauda
GGAATATTTCAATTTATCGGCCGGCACAGAAGTGGACACTTTCTTCTATTCACGGAGGGGATATCTACTAATAGAGCTTGACTCCTTGGAAACACTTCATATTTCATTCGTAAAAATGGGAAATATCTATTTATAATTTTAGGAGATTATAAGTATTAATATCTAGGAGTCATCTGCACATTTTTTTTTGTGTGTACCAATTAATTGGATTTTTATAACAAATGATCTAATGGTGAATAAAGATTTTTTTTCCTGGAAGAATAACTTTAATTGGAGTACCTTTCAGCCAACACTCTTTCTCGACACCTTCGAGCCTATCCTCAATTCTCGTTAACTCGGTTTTACACGACAAACAGGACACGGTTTCCATGGCGATAACACAAGAGAAAGAGGCGGCCTCTTGAAATTAATTAGTTTCAGCTGGAGGAGGACGGGTCCTGAAAGCGAAGGATTCACGGAGGAAAAGGAAATGGATCGAGTTTAAGTGACGAAGAACTGAAAGCCTTTCCAGCACAATGCCGCCCCGGGGTATACCTACAGGAACAGCAACATCAGCGTTTTGGGCCTGAAATTTCTCAGTTACTGCCATCGCATAATCAGCCATTGGGAACCCAGATCGGAACTCCCATCACCGACCCTCCCTTTAGACACATGTAAATGCACTCGTAAGTCCATACTTAATAGGCTATTGCGTTTGGAGGCCTTTCGGTAACTGCATTCAGTTGCAGCAAATTTGTATTTTCCGACCCGCGTGATCCACGAGGACCGACATGGGTGACTGGTTCCGATTGCCTCAGTCGGTCCTTGACTTGATCTTAGAGTTCGAGATGGCTTCAGGACTATGAGCGTCGAAAGGGGCGGAGGTGTTGAGGAGGGCGCATGAATGAATGGATCCCAATGAAAGTGGGACGTATTTGTCAAGAAAAAGTAAATAGTGTGCAAATTGACAGGCCGTTAAAGGTTATAGGTGATACGACATTTGAAAAGAAGTGACATCCCGAACAATATCTGTCATTTTTGTTAATGTTTAGGGCATTGGAAAGATGATTGACGTATATTTTCATAGCCTGGGAGATTCTGATTGCGAATCTCTTGTGTTTTAGGTATAATTGACGTGTCTAAGAGTCGAAAAATATGACGTGTGTTTGCAACTTCAGGAGAAATGTTTATATCTAGAATTTTAGATGATGATTAACGAGAAATACGTTTGGTCAAAGAGTTATGAAAAGATCATAAACAAAGAAACAAAATAAAAATGAATAAGCACTTTTGAGATTAACATTTGAATCAGAAGTGGACGAATATTATTATTTTTATTGGCACATAATACGATAGTTTCTCACTGTTATATGGTTATCATAAGGATTGCAGCAAATATAACAGCCCATAACATACATTGTCTTTGACTGAAACACTTATTTATTATGTGCGCTATATGGCTAGTGAAAATAGAAGTAGCTTGTACAAATTAAGAATAATGTAAATGCGATACCCATACACATGCACGCGCGGTTTTTACGTATGTTTTAGCATCCGGTCATTGTCTATATAGAAATGTCCAATTTTCATTTTTATTACAGGTTGCCTTTACTCTAGAAAAGCTGGATGATACGACAACAAACAACACTAGAATAGATTATATATCATGGTAACACAAGCGTTTGAAAGAATATATGTAAGTATGCACTTATTTCATAAAAATGTTACGTAACATCGTCTAGGATTCCAAATAAGGCGAAGACCAAAAACGTTAGTCACCTTGGCTGCAATTGCACTTGAGAATTCAGGGTCTGTGTTCTAGATCTCTTGAGTTAAATTCAGATGGAATAAATGCCTGCCGGTCTTTTGCAATCAATTGAGTGACTAGTTACAGCGTAGTCTTTACAAACGTCGTGTCATTGCGAAAGGCATAATGGAAGGATTACGATTGAAATTGTAGTCTGTTGTTGTCAAAGTGTCCATGTTATGTGGAGCATGTCTGTTCCGATTGCTTTATTGTTTATTTTCTATAAAACTTAGTTGATATAAGTTACAAAATATCGTACAATAAGCGCTTTCGTAATTTTTCGTTGCTCTTTTCCAATACAGTATCACAGCAATCAAAGTATCTAGTTGGATAGGTAGGGATTTTGTAAAAAAAAAAAAAAAAAAAAAAAAAAAAAAAAAAAAAAAAAAAAAAAAAAAAAAAATTCTTTTTTATTTTTTATTTTCCCATATGCGTTGTTCTAGTACATTAAGCTTCAAATCTTGCTGAAAAAGAAATCTGATGCCTATACTTATTTACATAACTTGTGAATAATCGCCCTTTTTTTTCTAAAATTTCTCAATGAAGCTATAAATCTTTGTGTCGCTCCTCAGTTGTGATGAACTTGACATTATCACGAAATACTAGATCCGAGTAATGAGTCTTTAAGAAAAGGATCATTGGTAGGACTGCCTTAATAAACACCGGATAGACATTTTATCATCTAGATATATAAAATCAAGAACTATGCCTTAACGTGTAAAGAATTTTATAGGATGGAGTTTCGATTGTATCAGTGTGTTCTTTTTTTTTTTTTTTTCCTAGTTAAATATTAGAAATATCTAAGTGTCCCTTGCATTTCTTCATCTACATCCATATTTTTAATAACAGGCAATGCAGCTATAGCCAAGTTGGCCACAGTTGTAACACAAAATTGTGCGATAAGGACATATGTACCGATATAATCTGACGTGTTTTGGTAAAGTAAGCATCAAGAGTAATGCTACAAATTTCAGAGAATTTCGTTGGAATTCTCTAACTGACAATAAAACACTTAACCCAAAAACCAATTTTTTCTACAATGAAAGCTCTATCAATAAAGCTAACATATGATGCACAAATATGGTGATAGCAGTTATTTCAAAGTACAGTAATTACTTCAAACTATAGAGACGAAACAATTAGAAATTTGCGTTTAACACAAAAATACCCACATCACCTATGCATACTTCGAGCAATGTGGAAGCAAATATTTTATATCATAGTGTATCATTAGTGATATTAGCACAAATGCTAAAAACCACGCTCCTATCAATAGAGCATAAAGAGAAAATCTCCGTAACCCTAAACATAATCAACCGCAAATGCACCTAGATTCAACAGAGAAGTTGGATTTGATTGGTAGTCCTGCATTTTGCTTCTATGACCCAACCGTTCAGACTTTACTTCAGCTTTGGTTTCGGTTTCGACCTACGACATAATCGTAACATTATCTAGAAGACATAAGAATTACCAGCCGTGTCCTACGAGTGGGGAAGGAATATATATGTATTTTTTTTCTTTTCTTTTATACCT
This sequence comes from Palaemon carinicauda, assembly GCF_036898095.1. NCBI lineage: Eukaryota > Metazoa > Arthropoda > Malacostraca > Decapoda > Palaemonidae > Palaemon > Palaemon carinicauda. Next base: position 194,954,347 of record NC_090727.1, read on the forward strand.
GAAAATATATTTTATTCATTATGAAAGTTGGTCTAACCATGTAGTCAATGTTAAATGTGCATATAAATTAAATTTCATTTTCTTTTTTCACACCAACTTGTGTCTTATTTATATTTCATTATTCAGATGCTAAACATGCTATAAAAATAGAAAGATATTTTACAATTCACATTAGGTCAATGCTTATGCAGGCGTTCCTGCTGTCAATAAATGTTGAACACTTCCTAACACACGTAGAGCTGCAGAGCAGTCGCAGATGTCTCAGCTGGATTTTCTTTTATTTATTTATTTTTTTAATGGAACTGACATTAACCATTTGCTGGGGAATTACCTTCTGCTATTCTACAGTTAATCAGTGATACTTATTAGCAAATAAAGAGAATGGCAATAATTTGAATAGCATATACTAACTAGCAAAACTACGAGAGTTTCTAAAGAAGTAAGATGAATTTTAAAATTTGTAGCTTCACATTTGATGCTTTCTGTACTTGGATTGCGCTAAGTAAACGTTCAATGTTATTTCTAGTTATTTCTATAGTAAAAATCCATATTTCATTGTTTTAACCTCGTTTAATCTCAGGAAGACCCTGGCCTCTGTTGCTCTGATAATGGTTCTTATTTCTGATACTCTTCATATTTTAATGCTATTTCATCTAACCTATGAAGAAAATCCCGTCTTACCAATCCCAAACGTGTGTGTGCGTGTTTATTGCTTCTTTTTTATCATTATCTTTAATGTTTCTTATTTTACCCGCTGGTTTATCTTTCCTTCTTTTATAAGCTTCTTCTGAACAATGCTATGTTCTAATGTCACTATTCACTGCGCAGAAGAGCCACTGCGTCAGCTTGAAAAGGGCACCTCTTCTGTGTCCAATCTCCCGTGATGGGCGTGGAGACCCTCTCTCTCCGTTCCGCTAAACGGGTTTCTTTAATTATCTGTTCGAAACTCTCTCTCTCTCTCTCTCTCTCTCTCTCTCTCTCTCTCTCTCTCTCTCTCTCTCTCTCTAGTTACTGTAATCAGCTTCAGACTGAAGTTGTATCCCGTTGAGTGTTAATTATGTTTTAACCTTCTATTTCTTGTTCATTTTTACTAATACATTAACTTATTCAATGCCTAAAATTTTTCAATATTCATATAATCATTAATCCTCTATAAATCAATCCTGTTAATCAATTTACTTGCACGCTAATTTGTTTATTGAATGTTATTGTATATATTTAATTGTTAACAAAAGTCTGCTGATGTGTAAACTGGGGAGAAAAACAATATAAATGATAAAATAAAAGTTATTTTAGAAAGAGAGAGAGAGAGAGAGAGAGAGAGAGAGAGAGAGAGAGAGAGAGAGAGAGAGAGAGAGAGAGACGGCGGATGTCACCCTACCATCATGCAATAATACCATAGACATAGAGAGCATCCATGGAACCCTTATGTTGTCGAATTGGTGACCGATGTATCTCGCTGGTCCTATGCATGATTCACGGCTACCTTTCATACTCGAGGTCAGTAAATATTTCAAGAGACGTTATCCAACTTTATTCTCAACTCTTCATTTCGTCACTGCCTGAACTTTAAGCGGCTACGGGCGGCCTTAGGAACGAGAATAGAAACTATCTGATAGGCTGCAAACGTAGATTCCAGCAGGAATGCGTCTATAATTCAAACAGAATATTGACTAAATCAATTAGGGTTTGCAGGTGACTTTAGATATGTAACATAATGTTTCAGTTCATGATGAAGGAAACTTTTTGAAAACATATTTATTCCTTCACACACACACACACACACACACACACACACACACACACACATATATATATATATATATATATATATATATATATATATATATATATATATATATATATATATATATATATATATATATATATATATATATATATATATATATATATATATATATATATATATATATATATATATATATATATATGCACGCACACTAGTACATGCAACCGGTAAACATTAACGGCTAAATATTTAGATGGATTTGCACACACGTGCAAACACAAATTAAACCCTTCCCACTCACTACTCCTTTCCTAACTACAACACGGATATGACTACTCCCACCCCCCCCCCCCCTCCCCTACCTTAGGGACGGAGAGAAACCGAGTAGTTTTTCGTCAGTCAAAACTGGTCAGTGTAACCTGAAGGAGAGAAATATATATATATATATATATATATATATATATATATATATATATATATATATATATATATATATATATATATATATATACATATATATACGTGATATTTCTACAGATTTTGTAAATTTGGGAGATAAATGGCAAGACATGATTAGAAATGAAACTATAAGAGAGATTACCCGAGTGCCTTTTGTAGATGAGATCAGGGTGAGGGGTAGATGGAGATGGTTTGGGTACGCCCTTCGCACTTCCCAAGAGAGATTAGTTCACCAGACTTTCAACTGGGCTCTGCGAGGCACTAGGAGAGTTGGAAGACCCAGGCCTACATGGCTGCTGACTATGAAACGTTCAGTAGGAGATGATGAGTGGAAAAGTACGGATTCAAAAGCTCAAAATAGAGACGACTAACGAAATCTAACCGAGGCTCTTTGCGTCAATATACGTAGGAGATGATGATGATGATACTTCTTCAGGTGATTGATTTATTTACCAAGGTCTCTTTATATTTTATATGGCACGGTAAGCGTACGAACATAATGTACAAATATATAGAAAACAATACTGTACTCCCAAACAACCTACTTGGCCTATATATTCAGGTATTTCTGGGAGGAGTCCATGCCCCATTATTCTGGTGACAAAAAGGGTCATTACGGATGGCAAGTAAATTTTTAGGCCTTTGAATTCAGTGGGAGATTTTATGTACAAACCTTTTGTATGGCCATGAGAAACTCCTTACCTTCTGTACATAGCAATTTATAATGGGAATTTTTTAAAAAGCAGAATTTTAAATTACATTTTATCTAATGATGGAAAATTAATTCGTTCTATTGATGACATGCTATGTGTGTGCTTAGAAAATGAAAACTTAGATAACTTTTTTCATGGATTGAATAGCTTGGTACCGTCAATAAATTTAACTATGGCTGGAAAATAATTGTATCTTGCCTTTTTTTTCAGACTGTCATACACACAAGTGTAACAAGCAACACAAGTTTAGTGTATAGAGAAAGCCAACGAATATCTCCGCATATGTTTATTTACTAATTTAATCAAAGTAACAAAGTTAAGAAATCTGTGTTTATATCTATTTCTTTAAGATTATTACGGGTTGCAGCCCTCAATATATTTATGACGAGATAAGACTATAGATAAGAAACTGAAGTACTCGGAAGCTGTATTAAATGATGCACTAATAACAGCAAAAAACTCTTTTTTTTCTTTCATTTTATTAATAACATAGAAAACTATAATACACAAAGCCTACTTGCACTGCCATACAGTAATTCTTTTCTAAAAAAAATTCCACAACTGTTAAAAAAATCAACCTTAATGTAGCTTTTACGATTAGCAATGTAACGGAAACAGTCCTAATAAATAATTCTCATGACATTATCTAGGGATGTGTATATCGTATTCCACGTAATTCATGTGTAAAATTTTATTTTGTTCAAACTGGTGAAGGCCTCGAAAAGAGAATTGAACGCCATAAATAAAGTATTAAATATGCGCAAGATGATAATGCAATGTTTGTTCATTCAAATAACTCAATAAAAAGAAACCTCATAGAGTCCAGATTAAAAAGAATAATCTTTGAAAGATTGAATATAGGAAATGGAATATACAAACACAATGCATTATATGCAAAGAGATGGGTAAGCTTCATATATATATATATATATATATATATATATATATATATATATATATATATATATATATATAATATATATACATATATATATATATATATATATATATATATATATATATATATATATATATATATATATATATATATATATATATGTATATGTGTGGGTGTGTGTATATATATATATATATATATATATATATATATATATATATATATATATATATATATATATATATATACATATATATATATGTGTGTGTGTGTGTGTGTGTGTGTGTGTGTGTGTGTGTACTTTAACTACCTGACTGTACCTTAGATAATAACTGCCATTGTTAATTAATCTTTAGATCTC
>NC_090727.1:194963527-194971027 GCF_036898095.1 Palaemon carinicauda
TCGTTCAGCACCGTTTCCTATCAGCTTAGTGATTTGGAAGCGACTGAGGAAATGGAATTCGCGAAAGAGTGTGAAGTATTATGTGAATCGACTACTCATTTTTTCTTTTCTTTTTAGTACTCCAGAACTCATACACACATTTACCTAAATGGACATTAGGGGTATCAACACAAACACACGCACAGAGACAGACACACACAAAGTATAAGCAGTACAAGGTATATATATATATATATATATATTTATATATATATATATATATATATATATATATATATATATATATATATATATATATATATATATATATATATATATATCCTAGCACGCTCTGGAGGTAGAGAGACTAGTTGTACCTTCCTACAAAGGGATACCTGAGAGGTGCACTCGGAACCACAAACTCCGAAAAATTGCCCAACCAGTGGGTTGTAGTTAGGAAAGGGGGAGGTGGTAGGAAGGATGGAATCCGTGTGTGTAAGTGTGCGTATGTGTTCGTGCGTTTGCATATGTATCTAGATACTTAGACGTCATTTTGACGGATCAGTTACACTAGTCTATATATAATCATCTGTCTTCCTAATATATATATATATATATATATATATATATATATATATATATATATATATATATATATATATATATATATCACGAGTATAAAATTTTGTCCAGTCAGTTTAGCTTAGGCCAGCCTTATCCCAGCATGAACCCTGTCCCCAAGCCATCCAGTAGATGCACTTAAAGTGTAAAAGGTGGATTGATGCTAGGTGCATGGTATAGACCACAGTGAGTATTTTCTACTAAAATACTGTCAGTGAAAAGCAGTTTCCAACATAAAACCAATTTGTAAGATGTTCAATGAGACGGGGCTGGAATCCTTTTTTCCTGGTGCTTGCTCCTACTTACCCAGTCCCGCCTAACTCCTTTCTCCCTCTCTTTCTATCTGACAATAGGGCACATTATTAGGATGGTTAAGATTTTAAAAAGACTACTATACATATGCTAGAAGGAGACGAGAAATGATCGGTTCTCTTTTGACTATTGTGGCCTCATGTACAATATTTAGTCATGAATTTTAGGGAAGAAATAGTAAATGAAACCTAGAACTATTTATTGTATATTGAACATTAAATAATCACAAGACCTTGTTAAACATGCTTATCTACGTACGCCAGTCTTGTGATCTCACGCCTTACGATTTATTCGTTTTTTTTTCTTTTTTTTTTCTTCTTTTTTTTTTTTGCTCTCTTACACATAAAACTCTGATCAATGTGGCAATTCATGCTGCATTGAATAAGCCGTTTATTTGAGTTGAGATTTCACCAACAAAAGCTATATTTTTTCTGACAATCTGACAAAGTCTTAAACGAATATGGATATCAGAACCTTACTCATTCAAAGTAGAAAATTTTCAATATCAAAATCAGGATAAAAAAGTAGGACCGACAATAGACAAATGCAATCTGCAATTGAATGAAATATGAGTTTGGTCTTCAAATAGAAAAAAAAAAAGAAGAAAAAAACAAGAAAGAATGTAAGATTGGTCATCCCAACTAATCCCAAGAACGAGGACTGATGATAAATAGTAACAATTTACCATTAAATAGAATAAAAATTTTCCTTTAGATAAAAACATGAATAATTGCTAAAGAGCTTTCTTCTTTATACCCTTTGCTAAAGTGTTACTTGAACATTTCTGTTGTTCTAGCGTTAAGTCATCTCAGATAAAGAGAAACCTTATACCTACCAGGGTAAATACGAAAATTGTTATCAAAGTAGGTAAATTCACTTACTAGATAGGAATCGTAACTAAAGTACTGTTGTCCCACTATCATCGAAACCCCAGGGGATTTTCCAAAGCCTCACAAAGACCGACGATCAAACCGTCAATAGAACAAGAGTAGCAGTCGTTTTAGGTGATACACTGTAATGCACAGAAGCAATTTTCAATCTTCAGTATCTATGCGTGATGATTGCCTTACTAAATCATATCGGAAATTAACAACGAATAGTCTTCACGTGAGGTGATATATTGGAATTGGTTTTAAGAAGAAGGTTCTTTTTAATTAATTTTTAACGCAATGGATAAATCGAAAAGGAACAGCCAATTATGCAACCCTTATTATGTGGGCGAGAACAACAAATCGACTTTGATTTAATAGGAAACGCTTCTTAACTTTCATGATGAACATCAAATGAAAATTTAAAAATAACTCAGGAAACAAGATTAATGCAAAAAAGAAGTAAAATTATCATACAAATATTACAGAGAATGGAGGAGAGGTTGGTTTGTCGACTATCTATTGCAAGTCTTAATTTTTAATGGATTTTTTTTACTGTTTTGGCAGATAGCGGTTGTTCTCAAAGTAAGATTGCAAAGGAATTCCTATCACATCTTTATGTTTTGATAATTCCTCTAAAGTTCAAGGAAAAGCTGTTTTACATCTTACTTTTTAGTTCAAGGTTCTATATTTTATCTTATTTCACTGAGAAATTTATTACTCTGTACTTAACATCGACGTGTCTATATTTACGAAGTAAGTTTTATCTTTCTTACAGTTACAGTAATAACAATCTCTCTGTCTCTCTCTCTCTCTCTCTCTCTCTCGCTCTCTCTCTCTCTCTCTCTCTCTCTCTCTCTCTCTCTCTCTCTCTCTCTCTCTCATTACCCCATTTGCATTCTTCATTCTTCTTTATTTACGTTACTAAGAATGTGTAACCGACTTTTGATAATAATGCCATCTCACCCCGGAAAGCAATATAGAGTGACCATCTAGAATCTGCAGTGACATGGGTAACTTCCAGCTATGTAAATTGAACCCCACAAGTCTCCATTTCCAATTAAACTAAGACTGAATTCATGAACTGTAACATTAATACTTTTTTTCAGGAACATCCCTCCTCTTTAATCTTTTGTCGTCATTCAAGTAGAAGAAGAACGAGAGAGAGAGAGAGAGAGAGAGAGAGAGAGAGAGAGAGAGAGAGAGAGAGAGAGAGAGAGAGAGAGAGAGAGAACATCTCTTTATTTAGATTCCAGCCCCTTCCAGCTTTCCCTTCTTGATCAACCCCTTATTAATAGGAAGAAAAACATTCCCGCTCGGTTACCGTTGTTAAAGTCAATTAATTTCATCACTATATTTTCTATCTATTTTTTATCTATTACACATATATTTGTCTTATGCTTTCCCTGTTATGGTGACACTGCAAGGGGAGGAAGGACAGGGGTTAGCAGATCTTCTTGTGTTGTCAGGGAAATCGTATCATGTTTGCATAGTGGATTTTTCCTCGCGACAGTTGCTCGAGTCGCTCATCTATGATAAGGATTGAATTGTGAGAAATGTACAAACTGTACCGTTTATATATATATATATATATATATATATATATATATATATATATATATATATATATATATATATATATATATATATATATATATATTCCCCTTATTTCTTTATTTATCTGTTGAATTATTGAATCTTTGTAGAATCAAGAGCTTATTTGTAGTGATGTCATTTTGTTACGAATATTTAAACTACTTGCTTTCAACATATTAAAAAAAAAATTCCGTGTCTTTACTTAACCAAGACAGGGTTTAATGGAATAAGAAATAAACATTTGAAACATAGAAAATAATGTCTTTTGTTATTTTCTGATCCTCTGTGAGTTATCGGTGTTTTCCCCTCGCTGTGGATAAAGAAGTCGAGAAAGAAATTTGCCGCAATATAAGGGAAAGGATAGTTACTTATTGACTACATTTCCCTTACGTTGATATATCAAGGGGCAGATTATGGGATGAAATTTTCTTTCTGAAAAGCATACATTTCTTGTTCTTAAAATATTTCATATATCGTGGTCATGATTCTTTTTTCTAAATTTCTGGTCATAAAATTATTCCATATTTTATGTTAAAATTTTTCCTTTTCTTGTTCTTCTTTTTTTCATTTGGTCTTTAAATGTTTGATAAAGACGTAGAGAGACGCCCGACGTGATCACCAAACTCATCAATGCATTAACTTTGTATATAAGCATTATCCTCTTCAAGGGGCCTTATTATATTTTAGCTTTGCTAATCACTAAATAATTGTCTGTTAATGCTGATGAAATTCATAAAGCATGAACGTAATCTATTGCTAGACATTAGGGTAATTAAGTCAATATTCCATACAGGATCAATCATATAATTACTATACCCAAGAATCGATTGCAAAATAGTGCTAATAAAAAATAATTTCTTTTTCTATGGCGACGACGCTGTATAATTTCTCTCTGTAATTGGGCTCAATGAATTATCCGTTTTAATAGATTATTTGCATGTTGAGTCTGTGAATTAAATTACAAGCTTAGTGTAAGTCTGAAAACTATAAACAAATTTATTCGTTATTTAAAAGAAAATTATTTCTATAGTTATCAACAATTTTTTAAGAATAATTACTGAATATTGATTCATTTCAAAATTACTTTCGGAGATATTTTTCATAATTAATCTTATCGTATATACTGTACATGTACACAGTATATAGAGAAAATAACAATGCTTCTATTAAATAAAAAAAAATACAGAATTATATGTAAAAATCTGACCAAGTTTTATTAAATAGAAACTAAGCTGATTAATATTTTGTGGTGAACATGTTAAATTTTATAAGCATGCTTCGATCTCCACTGTTGAAATCAAAGCATTCTCCTTCACTTTAAACATTAGAAAAATGGTGTTCTAAAATCATTCTTCTTAAATGTTTCCTTTTTCTCTATATATTCTTTCCGTACGTTAGATATTCATGTTTGCCCATCTTATCTAGTTTGTTCTGCATGTGGAAAATATGAATGTGTATTAGACTTGCTAATTTTTGTGTTTCCTTTTTAGGGATTTTTAATATTTGTCTAACTTGTTCATTATTACCTCCGCCAAGGAGGTTAGGAAATAGAGTCGGGTTATTTATTTGTCTGTCTGTTATTAGACAGGATTACGTCAAAATTACCAGACGGATTTTGACAAAATTCTCACCACAGATAGGTCTTTTCTCATGGACGATCCAATTAAATTTTGGATATGATCCGGATTTGCATATTTCTCTATTTCAAATAAAACGTTGAAACGAATACACGGACTTTGATGAAATTTCCACCACAGATAGATCATAGTCTATGACGTCTCTGAACAAATTTTTATCGCAATACGGATCAGGATCAGGCGTCCGGATCAGACGCAAATCGAATGTAAATTTATTTCTTTTTGTGTCAACGTTACCCTGGGGTGGAGGTCAGAAATCTCTGATTGCTCTTATTTTGGGTGTTTTCTCGGTGCGTTGCGTGTTCATGTTTTTCAATCCTGTTTGTATTTCGTTAACTACTTAACTTGTATAGCATTTTTTTATGTGTTTTTCCCCGTGTAGAACATACATAATTGACAATATTGTTACCCTCCTTAAATCTGTCATTATTCCAAACGAAATAACGGCAGAATGCTAATTCGATCATGGTGAATTAACGAAAGGAAAGAACTCTAAGTTTGTGACCCTCTTGACCGAAGTTCATCCAAATGATTTCCATTTGCTATCATGAATTTTCTTCGAAATTCCATGCATTGTTAAATAAACTATTCCTGGGAAACCTACATTTCCCTGCAATTTCAAGCTAGCCACAGAAAATGCAATTATAACCGCCATATTTAGAGGCTTCCCATTAATTGCTTTTATTATTATTTTCTAAGCTCATCTAGAACTAAACTGAAATGCAAACACGTTTTGTTGGAAGTCAACGCATAGTAACTTCCGGATACGAAAAAAAAAATAAATTGCATTGATATCGAATTAATGAAAGATGTCGGCTTTCATTCTGGAAAACCTGGACATGCTGCGATTTCTTATAGGAATGTTGTGGTCTGGTTGGTAGCTCCTCCCCCCATCACCTGTAAGGACTTGAATTCGATCCAAAGCGGTGTCGAATGTTCATTCATTCGTTCGTTGATTGACTATTATTCGACCTATAGTGTTTCTCCAGACTGGAACTATTAGTCTATAGGCATAGCACCCAAAATAACATTCATTTACAGTTATAATATTTACACAACACGTTTGCGGTGTTTTGATCATTTTACTGGCTTCTATTTGTTTATACAAGAAGTACATAGGACTCATGAAATTATTGGTCATTTTACACCAAGTTCATTTATATTTTCAAAGCTAACCATAATAGAAGTTGATGTACGCAATATCCCTTTCTCTCTTACCAAGTTAAGTGAAATTAAGTTCGTCTTTGCATCTCGACTTGATTTTCATCTGCTTGACGAGTATTCCTTTCTTATTTCCATTCGATCAATAACATTAATTTCACCTTTGCATCTGAAATTTGGTGGTTCAGCAATTAGGCCTCTCCTGAGCCTTCCTGATTGATACTATCAATCTTACCTTTCCATCTCATTTCCCGTTTTGTTTAGGTAATGAGAACAATGACCCTTTCTCTTCATACCCTTTTCTTTAACGTTTTGACTTCAGAAGTTCAAAATTGCAACAAATATTTTTATGTTGAATAGGCTTATATAAATGTCTCTTCATAGTTCATATATGACATCTATTTCAACATTGTTGCCGATATTCATTAATTCTCATTTCCTTATTGGGCTATTTTTCCCTGCTGGAGCCCTTGTGATTAGAACATCCCGTTTTTTCAACTATGGTTTTAGCTGAACTAGTAGAAATAATAATGATATCTGGTTGCGACGAGTGATATCCTTATATTTTTCTCATCTGGTTGAAGATAGAGAGATAACCTTAATATTTCAACCTCATGTTCATTTGGTTGATTAAAGCAATAATCTTTTCTTGACCCTCTTAGATTATTGTTTACGATATTGTATTTTTAATCTTAATCTTTTTTATTTGACTGATTAAAATTATAAACCCTGATGTAATTACCACTACGTTGTTAATAACATCGGGCTTGCTTTTCCGCTTTGATTTCTCTTTCATCAGTTGATGTAATTTGTATAATTTTCTGCATCCTACAAGAATAATACTCTCCAGCTGGCTGCCTTTACACCCCAACCTCATTTCCATCTGGTTGATGAGAGAGATATCGCCGTCTCGTTTCTACTTGGTTGATGACATCGAATTCATCTAAGTGTTTTGAAATTTGCAAAGAGCTTCTCTTGACAAAACACACGCAAAACTAAAGGGAGTAAAGCCGACCTTAACGCTTGGATATCCAGAGGCGACCACCTTCTGGTCTCTTCCCAGCAAACAATTTCTCCCTTCTTGAACTCTACTCATATTTGGTGGGAAAGAAATTCTTGTCTTTCCCTCTCTCTATTGTTGGATCACAATTTCCCCTTCCCCTCTTTCCCTATTCCCCGTTTTTTTTCCTTTGGATTTCTTTCTAAAACTTGTTCTTATTCCGCTGTGTCTCTCCGACCTGACTTGGGGAGCAGAGGTTTTATCGTTTTGAAGGGAAGTGTCTCGACGCTATTGTCTGTGTCATTTCTGCTGGAAATTTGTTTGT
>NC_090727.1:194981027-194983527 GCF_036898095.1 Palaemon carinicauda
AGGAAGTGACTCCCTGAATACTTACAAGATTATATCGTAGAACGTGGTGTGAAGAGGCGAAACATGATGAATGGGAGCTAGAAGTGTTGATGAAAATGACCAAAAAAAAAAAAGGAGATTTGATTGATTGCAATAATTACAGAGGCATCACACTTACGTCAGTTGTCCGGAAGATAATATAGTATGCTCATTCTAAAGAGACTAGAGGGAAAGACTGATGACAAGCAAAGAGATGAACAAGTAGGATTTAGAAAAGGTAGAAGTTTTACTGACCAAACTTTTATTTTAAAACATGTGGTATAGCAATGTGTAGAATATAAAAATCCACTTTTGATGGCATTTGTGGACTATGAAAAAACCTTTGATAGAGTGCACCGGCTAATTTTGTAGAGAGTCCAACGTTATTATGGAGTTCCTCTTAAATATATAAATTTCATTAAGTCTGTTCATGAACAGACTTTCAATTGGGCTTTACAAGGCATTAGAAGAGTTGGAAGACCAAGGCCTACTTGGGTTAGTACTATGGAGCGTGGAATAGGAGATGGTGAGTAAAGTATTGATTCAAAAGTTCAAGATAGAGACGACTGGTGAAATCTAACCGAGGCCCTATACGACAGTAGGCGAGGGAGATGATGATGATGATGATATAATTAAATGTGGGATATACAATATTAATCAAACTACAATACAAGAGTATAATTTACTAATTGAAATATTTTTGATCCATTGCATGAGTAAACAATACTAAAGCGAGTTGAATCTTTTCCATGAAATTCATATTTCTCATAACAACAATATTCAGTCATTTTTAAAATCCAAAAATAAGGCATAAAAGTACAGTTTATGTTTAAGTGTACACTATATTACTTGGAAATATAACTTCAGACTACCATTATAGATATTGTACTTAAAAATATAACTACTAGACTTAAAACCCATAAAATGTAGCTTTCTATAGTAGCTAAAAAAGTTTAGGAAAAAGAATATTAATTTCATTTCTCTAATTTACTAGATTTCTATTTCCATCTGTTCCTCTTCATGGGTCTTTGAGTTTTTCTTTCACACAAAAAAAGATGCATAGTAGTAAAAATAGCATTTTTTGCGGTTCGTCTTTCAATGAAGGTAGATTAGGTTACACCCAGCCTTCGCTCAAATTCAAATAGCGTATGAAAATAAGAGTTCCCGAATTTCTATTCCACCAAATGTTATCGTAAATGGTTGATCTTTTAGCAATGAAAAAATTATAAAGGATCTTTTAATGCAGAATTCGTAGCATCTGTGAATGACTATACCATCCCGTAGCTTGACCTTTTTTTTCTGGTCATGAATACTACAACTGTATTGATCTGTCAACCAATAAAATCAACCTTTCTTCATGTCAAATAAAGATTTTTTGATGCAGTCGAGAGATGTGGTGGTTCCACATTCATATTACAAACGGAGCTCGTATCCTGACGTTTATGTTTTTACGGATGGACATTTAGCCTTTGTAAATAAGAGAAACGTAATAGCTTCTCTAAGATATGCAGGCCTTATTCGATAGTTAAATGTCACTTCACTGAAAGGAAAGATGAGACTCGTTTTTTTTTCTTCTTTTTTTTTAGGAAGAGATTTGAAAATGCATTTCACTCCAAAGTGGAGTTTCACTCGTATTTGGGATATTACTAGGTAAAAAAAAAAACATTGTAACTGATGCAAGTTTATACAACAATAAAATCAACGGCAACAGCAATAATGATAATAATAATAATAATAATAATAATAATAATAATAATAATAATAATAATAATAATAATAATAACAACCATGTTATCGCAATACTTGCAATGACTGGCTCTTACTTTTATATTTTATTCACCAGGGAAAATAAATAATTTACTTTCCCTTCTAATCATATTTCCAGTTGCTTATGTATATGAAAAGGATTCGAAAACGAGGAGAAATATAGCTAAACAAAGAAATCTTTCTTGGAGCTTTTCTTAAACCAAAATGTTTTTTTCTGTAGTTCACCTTCAGCCGGACGATTTGTTCAACAGTTCATCGTGGTCAATATGTTCTTGAGCCTACATTAGTTACCCCTTTTTTTTTTTTTTTTACCAATTTCCCCCTCTAGTGGAGGAGGGATAGGGGATTGGAGAGGGGGGATAGAGGTAGGTGGTGATATAGGAAGGGGCCAGTAGTTAAAGGGAGAGAAATGAGGGAGGGGGAGGGGGCTCGAGACCAATATGTGTCGGCTCCAGCCGACCTGGACCCAGAGCCCCAGAGCCCTTTCTGCCTCTCTTTAGGCCCCAGAAGGTCCCGCCTTAGCGTCGGCGGAGGAATCGCTTCAAGATGACCAGAAAATGGAAGAAACATTTGGATAGATTTAATTTCTCATTCTGTCCCTCTGGGAGCCGTAGAGGCGAAAGTGGCCCAACGCACAAGAGGCCCTCCTCCGCCTTGAAGGAGATGGGAGCGGCCACGACCTCCTCCTCCCTCCCCCTTTTACCGTCCGAAAAGA
>NC_090727.1:194991027-194998527 GCF_036898095.1 Palaemon carinicauda
ATTTTTGATTTGTCCGACATGCCTTTCTTAGGCTAAAGGCTATTATTGGGATCCCTGGTCTACGTCACCCTCTTGTGAACATCTGCCAAAATCCATCTGCAACGCCTTTGTGCATGGTTCGACAATGGTGAGTACCAAGAATATATAGGGCTTATTTTTAAGGTTATCATTGCGAACTCTCATTGCCTTGTGTTGCCTATTCAAGTTTTTCCTGTCTGTCATTTTTAATCTTATGAAGATTCGTAATAGTTTTTTTTTTTGTGGTCAATATGTTTTATATATCGTATTCTCTTGTCCTTTCAGGTGATTTAGCTCTCGGACTAGTAACTCTAGCTTATTCATAAATTCACGTTGTTAACACTTGGGTAAGAGAATCGTCTAATACATTAATGTTTCGAATGGTTATATTTATGACGAATTGTCTCCCATATTACGACCGAGCAAATTTATATTAGGTTTACCGTTCATTTCAGGATGGTGTTCGGTTTCGATGTATCGGCCCTTTTATTTCCTTCCTGATACTAATGTAAACCTCAGTTGCTCAATTGTAAAGTAATTTTAAGTGGGTTATTATTCCGATGGGTATATTCTTCTATATAAATGACCATGACTTTTAGATGCTAATCTTCTTGAATATTTCTTTACAGACAGCGAGCGAAGCAGAACGAAGGAAACGCCCTACGATTTACGTGAATTGCCTTGTTCTCCAACCAACTGTTTGTAACTCCGTTACTACGTTATTTTAAAGGCTTATTTATGTAATAAATATCATATTTAATTACATTTTTCCTTCCAACCTTTATTACAAACCACAGAATTTTTATGGTGTTCTGCTTATGGCGCCCAACGTGGGGCAACACAATGAAAGGTGCTTAATGATGGTGCAGATGATCCAGTAGAGAATTGACCACGACCGGGGTTCCCAGTAGTCTCATATTTCTATTTGCAGGACTTTGACATTTTCCTTTCCAGGATATTAACATTTCATTTAAATAAATATATTTTTCCTTTTCAGAAAGTTAACATTTTATTATTTTGCATTTTTTATACGTTTGTTATAATGGCCAACTTACAGGTACTGATTGGACAACGAAAAGTCATTCGGAGAAAAGTCGCCGAACAATTCAATAGGTCTGACACCTATTCTGCCCTTACACAAGAAGAAAAGTTAGCTATTAAAGGTCTTCTTGTTAATTATAGAAACAAGCTGTCAGAGCTAGATGATCATATCCTCTTGAAGAAATTTCCTGACGTATCTGATGAAGCAGAGTTAGAGCCAGAATTAACAAGTTGCCAGGATTATTTAGATAAAATTGAGTATTGTTTACCATTACTTGAGATTTCCAGGGGTAATAATGGTTCTAATATTCCCGACGTGGCCCGCAGTTTACTGAAACGGCCAACAGCTCCTCTTCCTAAGTTTACAAGTAAAGAAGGAGAAGATTTATTGAAATTTATAGCAGAGTTTGAGGCTACAACTAATGTATTTCAGTATCCTGATAGAGATTTACTTTTATTGCTGAAGCAACAGATAGACGGTCGAGCAAAGACTTTATTATGTTCTCTGGAAGCTGACAAACAGCGTTATGTAGATGCCAAAGAATTATTGATTTCCGCCTTTGCTTCTAAGGAGGTTTGTAAAAACAATGCAATTAGGAAAATTACGGAGTTAAGTCTAAGAGAGGGTGATGATCCCTTCACATTTATTTCCATCCTCCGATCAGTATGCGAAGCAGTCAAGACTTTTAACATTGGAGCGGATGAATTTGTCAGATATTTTTTTGCATGGCTTAAATGGTCGCTTTCAGCGCCATCTTATTAATATTACAGGAAAGACTCGTCCTTCCTTAAATGACATTATTTCACATTTCTTTGCAGCTTGCGAAAGGTACGAAAGTGACGGGAAAGGTGTTGAAAGCTTGAAATGTAAAGCTTCACGTGTCAAAACATTAACACACCCTCTTCCTAAAGAGAGTACTACCAGCATGGCTGCAGAAGCAGTAACATATGATAAAGACAGGTCTTCGCCTCAGTGTTCCTTGTGTTCTACGGTTGGAAATACTGATAAATTTCACTTTATCCATAAGTGCCCTAATTTTCTTTCTCCTACAGATAAAGTGCATATTTTAAAATCTAGAAATGGATGTGTAAAATGCGGCCAGTTTAATCATGTTTCCGGTTAGTGTCGTTTTAAATTCAAAAGACGCTGTTCAAATTGTAACAGCTGGCATATGACTTACCTATGTGATAGGAGTCAGTCACCAGACAGAGACTCTAACAATATTAATAACTGCAAATCCAAGGTGGAAACTTCTCCTCAAATAAGCAGCGGTGTTGCCGTACTTCCTACTTGTCAAGGTGATTCCATTTTACCCACCTTTTCATTTAAAGTTGGAGGAACTGTTTACAGAGGACTGAAGGACAGTGGTTCGCAGAGCACGTTTGTCACTAAGAAATTGGCGGAGGAGAATAATCTTAAAATCATTAACTCAAAGGTAAAGCTAACAGTTAATGGGTTTAATGGTAACAAGGAGTATTTTACTGAAATTGTTGAAGTTCCTGTTACGATCGGAGATAAATCCTTTATAATTTATTGCTTGGTTGTACCAAACATTAATGTAGCATTGAAATTACCTCTGCTTGGTAGATTAGTTGATAAATTTCAGGCACAAGGTGTTAAATTAGCTGATCAATTCCTTAATAAATTTTCTCATGAAATTGATAATGTTCAGCTCATTTTAGGTACAGACTTCGCTTATTGTATTGCAGGTACAGATACAGTTTTTGGAGGAATAAATTCATCGATGTATACAGTGTCATGCAGGTATTTTGTTGTCTGGTAGCATTGATTTAATGATCAAGAATATTGATAATTTAGCTGATAAGAGTGCCAACCTCGGCTGTTAGTAACCCATTTGAGTGTAGTTCTGCTATTCATATCCAGAGTAATTCATTTTTGCTGAACTCTAAAGTTGATATTTTTGCCGATGATGACGTTAATAATAACTTTGAGGTAAACTGTTCATTTTCTGTAATAAATGAGAGAGGTATGCTTATGGAGAAACCACTGCAACAGGCCACTGATCAACTTCTAGAGTCTGAATGCAATTATTACTTAAATTACGATCAGAATTCCTACAATGATGAAAGTATTGAACTTAATAACCAGTTGGTCGAATTTACCATCAAAACCCTTCGTCGTAGGGAGTCTGATGGACGTATTATCGTTCCCTTGCTGTGGAATGGGAAAGTTTCTCATTTACTTTCAAAGAATGAACATCTATCTAGGTTGATATTAAGGTCTAACCTCAAGAGACTTAAACGACATCCAGAACGTTTGCAGCTCGTTGACCAAACAATTAAGGAGCAATTGAAGGCAGGCATAATTGAACCCATTTATGATTTAGAAGTGTTTAAAAGTGAGAATCCTCAACATTCTTTTTTACCACACATGCCTATCTTTAAACTGGATAGGGATAGTACCAAATGTAGGATTGTATTTTTGTCTAACCTTAGGGATTCTTCTAATAATATATCTTTGTCACATAACCAGTGCATGTATTCAGGGCCTACGTTAAACCAAAAATTGTCCTCTTCCTTTTTACAGCTTAGATTTGACCAAAAGTTACTCATATTTGACCTTAAGAAAGCCTTTAATATGTTATCTTTAACAGAAACTGATCAGTCGAAGTTGTTATTTTTTTGGTACAAAAATGTGAATCAAGGCGATTTTTCCTTATTGGCTTTTAAGAATGTAAGATTACCTTTTGGCCTTAGATGTAGTCCCTTTTTATTAATGATTTCATTATATTATATACTTGTGTTACAACCTTCAGAGGATTCTCGAATAGCAGATTTAAAGAAATTTATCTATTCCATGATTTATATGGACAATGGGGCTATTACTGCCAACACTTCAGAGGAGTTAGAGTGGTCGTATAAACAGCTTTCCAATATATTCAATCCCTATAAATTTGACATTCAGCAGGTTGTAACTAATGACTTGAATTTACAGGATGAAGTGGACCGCGAAGCCGAGGCAGCTACGCCTTTACGTAACAAGTTGTTTGGTTTAAACTGGGACCGATGTTCCGACGAAATTTTCACTAAACCAATTTGTCTTGATCCCAATGCTAATACTAAAAGGTCTCTTTTACAGACAATTGCTTCACAGTTTGACCTTTTTGGTTTTAATATGCCATTGTTTAACCGCTGTAGATTGTTCATGCATCAATTACAGTGTCAAAAGAATTTACATTGGGATCAACCATTAACGCAAGAATTGCAGAGAGAATGGATTAATATTTGCAGGCAAACCAACAGAGCTCCTCCTTTAAAAATTGCTAGGTGTGTTGGTCCACGAGATGGCAATTATGATATTTATATTTTTTCAGATGCAAGTAAGGACATATTTGGTTGTGTACTCTATTTACAGCATATTGAATCCAATCGCTTAAGCTTTATACATGCCAAAAACCGACTTGTAAATAAGCAACTTAAGAGTAAATCCATGCCCTCTCTGGAACTTAACGCAATACATTTAAGTGTTGAGTGTGCTCTTGAGATTTACAAAGATTTGTCTGGATCTGCTTGCTTAAAACCCTTAAAGGTTAATAATATTTACGTATATACTGATTCTCTCTGTGCCTTACATTGGCTGAACTCTGCTGCCTTAAAATTGGACAAATTAAATAAACATTCTCCATTTGTCGTAAATAGACTTCATAATATACAAAGAATGTGTGAAACGGTTCCTATAAAATTTAGCTTTATTTCAGGGAAAAACAATCCTGCGGACATAATCACCAGATGTGTGTCATACAACCAGTTGCAAAATTCTTGCTTTTTTTCAGGACCAAATTTAAGTATAAATGAAGTTCCAGAATTGTCAACTACCATACCAGCATTTGAGATGCCCACTGAGGTTCAAGCAACTCCTTCCACAGCTCAGGTTATTGAAGTTGCTAACAATCTTATTGATATTAATAATTATTCCAATTTCAGGAAACTTGTATTGATTTTTCGCAGAATTTTCTTAGTGGTGCACAAGTGGAAGCTGAAAGCGAAAATTGCTTGCTCACCAGTCGCTAATTACTTTGCCCAGGCTATAAATTACTTGTTAAACAATGAACAAAGGAAGCATTATCCTGAGGTATATTCTTACCTACAGCATGGTCTTAATTCCAGAAAAGACATTCCTCCTATTATAACGCAACTTAATTATTTTTAGATTCACAGGGTCTTCTGAGAGTTAAGAGTAAATTCAAAAAATGGAATTATGGCTTAAGTGGAAATTACCCTTTATTATTGCACCCAGACAGTCATTTGACCAAACTAATCATTTGGGATGCACACCTCAAATTATTACATTCAGGATGTTATTCTGTATTAACAGAGCTCAGAAAGCATTATTACATCCCTAAACATTTCTCAGTTGTGAAAAAGGCTCTTAAACAGTGTGTTCATTGTCGTAGGTTTAATAATCGTTACATAAGGTTAAATCAGAACTTTTACAGAGACTTCAGAGCAGATCCTCCTACGGTTCCTTTTTCTAACATATTTATGGATTATCTAGGACCCTTCAATACGAAGGATGGAAAAGAGACCCGTAAGGTTTGGTTACTATGTATCACCTGTACTTGGTCTAGGGCAGTTAACCTCAAAATTTGCAGGAGTTTGAATGTTGCAGAATTTTTAAGAGCATTTCAGCTACACTGCTTTGAGTACGGGATTCCTCAACTTTGTATTAGTGATCTTGGGACTCAGTTGGTGGCAGGAGGTAATACCATAACTTCCTTCATTAGTGACCCTCAGACGCAATTATATTTTGAGGAAAATAATGTAAAACCCCTCTCCTTTCAGCAATATTTCAAAGGCTGCAGTGAATTGGGATCATTAGTAGAAGTCTGTGTAAAAATGGTCAAAAGATTAATGTTTGGAGCAATTAAGAATTTTATATTGACGTATGTAGACTTTGAATTTCTTGTCTGTAATATTGTGCATCTCATTAATCGACGACCTATAGCCTTCAAAGAAGCTGTTCGTGCTGAGACTGACAATGTGCCCGAACCAATAACGCCGGAACAGCTCGTGCGAGGCTATGAATTGACTTCTCTAAACCTTATCCCTAATCTTCAACCTCTTTCAGTTGAAGATCCAGAATTTGACCCTGATAATCAAGCTATTTCTCAGAATTACGTAAAGTTGTGTAAAATTAGGCAGACTTTAATAGAGACCTATCATAATGAATTTCTAGGTACTCTGATTCAGCAAGCAGTTGATAGGAAGGGGCGGTATCGTCCCGTTACTCATAAATTACTAAATGTTGGCGATGTTGTATTAATTAAGGAGGAACATACCAAAAGGAATAATTATCCTCTAGGCATAATTTTGGAAGTTTTTAAGAATGATTTGGGTGAAGTTACCAATGCTGTTATTAAGAAGGGAAAAACAGGCCAGACATCAAGGTTGCATGTAAATAATATTATTCCAATACTAGAAAACACAGGAAGTACCAATTCAGCTACTCCTGATGTTTGTAATTCTGTTACTTCGTCCTTAAGGCCCAAAAGAAAGGCTGCTATATTAAGCCAAGAAAGGACAAGACAGATGCTTTAATCTTTATTCAGTATTTGTATTTTCTTGTATTTAATTTAATTATTTTTACATTTCTTAAATGTATTTTTTCTTACAATTGTCCTTGTTACATATGTTTCAGGATGGAATTTTTTCATTTCTGAAAAAATCCCATCTTCGCCCCTGGACTGTACAAGACATTTCATATTTTCACATGGCGACAGGAAAGACTAGTAATTATTAAGAATTTGGTATTTTCAATTGCCCTACTCTTGGTACCATCAAACTGTCTTTCCTGCCGTCCAGTCTTTAAAGATGGATAGTTTGCTAACTCCTCCTCCTTCCATATGCTTTACTCGAGCGAAAACGCCGACGAGGAGGCAGGCAGCCCGGCCATCCGACAGTGTCAGAGACAGAGACACAGAGACCTCACTCACCTGGAAAGGTTTCCACATTTTTGATTTGTCCGACATGCCTTTCTTAGGCTAAAGGCTATTATTGGGATCCCTGGTCTACGTCACCCTCTTGTGAACATCTGCCAAAATCCATCTGCAACGCCTTTGTGCATGGTTCGACAATGGTGAGTACCAAGAATATATAGGGCTTATTTTTAAGGTTATCATTGCGAACTCTCATTGCCTTGTGTTGCCTATTCAAGTTTTTCCTGTCTGTCATTTTTAATCTTATGAAGATTCGTAATAGTTTTTTTTTTTGTGGTCAATATGTTTTATATATCGTATTCTCTTGTCCTTTCAGGTGATTTAGCTCTCGGACTAGTAACTCTAGCTTATTCATAAATTCACGTTGTTAACACTTGGGTAAGAGAATCGTCTAATGCATTGTTTCGAATGGTTATATTTATGACGAATTGTCTCCCATATTACGACCGAGCAAATTTATATTAGGTTTACCGTTCATTTCAGG
>NC_090727.1:195003527-195006027 GCF_036898095.1 Palaemon carinicauda
GGTAATTGTACCCCTGGTCAAAGTAATTGTACCCTTAAAGAAGAAAGAGAATTGGCTCAAATATCACATGGTTTATCATTTAATTCAGATAAGAATAGATGGAGTGTCGCTTACCCCTGGGTAAGAAATCCTAATCTTTTACCTAATAATGTGTCCCTTGCAACAGCTAGGCTAATAGCCACGGAAAAAAGGTTGACCAAGTTAGGACTAGGTTATTGTACGTCCTATCAGAATCAAATTCATGATATGATTTCACGGGGGGTAGCCAGGAAGCTATCCGAAGATGAGATATATAGTTATAAGGGACCTATATTCTACATACCCCATACTGAAGTTCTAAAGCCTGACTCTAGCTCAACTCCCCTTCGGATAGTGTTTAATTCTTCTGCTAGGTATATGAATTTTTCTCTAAATGAAATGTGGGCGAAGGGTCCTGACATGCTAAACTCACTTTTGGGTGTTTTACTTAGGTTCCGAGAAAATGAAGTAGCATTTGTTTGTGATTTAGCCAAAATGTATAACACTATCTCTCTGTCCTTATTTGACCAGCACTGTCATAGGTTTCTTTGGCGTGATTTCAAGGTTGATGTTAAGCCAGATCATTATATGTTGACTTGTGTCCCATTTGGGGACAAACCCAGTGGAACTATTGCTATGCTTGCTTTGAAATTAACAGCAGAGATGAGTAAGGATGAATACCCTGTAGCTACGCAGATCATTGTGAATAATAGCTATGTTGATGACATATTGGGAAGCTGTGACAGCATAGAGATTGCAAACGAACTGATGAAACAAATTGAAAGAATTATAGGTCGTGGAGGTTTTAAAATTAAGCATTGGATTTTATCTGGCAATGAAAATCATGAGAATCCCAATGTTAAAGTGACTAAAAGGGAAAAGGAAAAGGTTTTAGGAATTGTGTGGGATCCTCATAGAGACCGGTTAGTATATGAAGTTAAAATAAATTTTTCTCCAAAGCATAGGAAAATTCATACTGAACCTAACTTGGCGCCAGATGATCTCATGGTTAATGTGCCACAGTAT
Organism: Palaemon carinicauda; assembly: GCF_036898095.1. Lineage (NCBI taxonomy): Eukaryota > Metazoa > Arthropoda > Malacostraca > Decapoda > Palaemonidae > Palaemon > Palaemon carinicauda. Next base: position 195,004,572 of record NC_090727.1, read on the forward strand.
TTAACTAGAAGAATGTTGTTAAGTCAAATCGCATCTCAGTATGATCCTTTAGGGCTAGTTTGTCCGGTAACTTTAAGAGCTAAATTGATGATGAGACAACTAATTTCCAGGACAGAGGGGATTGAAGGAAAAGTTAGCCATTATGATTGGGATAGTGCAGTGTCGACAGATATTAGGAATGAGTGGTTAAGTTATTTCCAGATGTTGTTTGAGCTTCAGTCTCTCAGCTTCCCTAGGTGTGTCAAAGTAGAAGGTACCATCGGTAAACCAATGCTGGTGATTTTCTCTGATGGGTCTAGTTCTGCATATGGAGCATGTGCTTATGTGCGATGGGAATTGTCTGATGGAGGATTCTGTTCCAGGTTGCTAATGGCAAAATCTAGGCTTGCACCACTCAAACAGTTATCCATTCCCCGGATTGAACTATGTGGGGCCTTAGTGGCAGCTAGAATGAGAGAAACTATAGTGAAGGAAATTAATTTTGAATTTGAATCGGTGATGCACATTGTTGATTCTGCAATAGTTCGTGCCCAGATTCAGAAAGAAAGCTATGGCTTTGGCACCTTTACTGCTACAAAAATTGCTGAAATTCAAAGTAAAACCGATGTGGGAGAATGGTCGTGGGTTTCAGGTGATAACAACCCAGCAGACTTGACCACCAAACCTGCTAAGCCGATCGATTTGGGTCAAGAATCCATGTGGCAAATGGGGCCGGCTTTCCTTACTCTCCCAATCAGTAAGTGGCCAATAAGGAAAGATCATATTGGTGATTTGCCTGACAGGGTGGGTGTCTTTGTTTCGCACACTTGTTTTACCGTGAATACTGTAGAAATGTCTTTAGTGTTTCAAATATCAAGATTTGAAAGTAGTGAAAAATTGCTCAGAGTCACTAGTAGAGTCCTTAAGGCTTTCAAATTTAAATCGTTCAAGGGAATATTTCAAACTCCTAATATAGATGAAATCTCTCAAGCAGAGATGTTGTGGGTGAGAGAAATTCAATCCACACTTGGTAAAGATTGGGAGTTCAGATATCGCAGACTTGGCCCTAGTGTAAATAAGGATGGTTTAATTGTGGTAGGCCAACGTATTCCTAGGTGGTTAAAGAACAATTATGATCAGGATGGGTTTGTATTACTCTCTCCTGATCATGAATTTGTCAAATTATATGTAAAAACCATGCATCGTCAATTTCATTCTGGAGTGGAAAACACCCTTGCGAAAATTCAATCTAAGTTTTGGGTACCAAGAGTTCGGAACATGATCAAGTCCGTAAAATTTAAATGCGTAACCTGTAGGAAGTTGACAAAGGAAATAGCCGGGCAAGTCATGGGACAATTACCTCTAGAGCGTCTAAAACCCTCCCCACCGTTTGCTTATACTGCTCTTGATTTATATGGACCTTTCTTTATCAGGGATACGGTTAAGGGTAGAACTAAAGGTAAAGCCTATGGGGTAA
>NC_090727.1:195018223-195033223 GCF_036898095.1 Palaemon carinicauda
AGAGAGAGAGAGGAGAGAGAGAGAGAGAGAGAGAGAGAGAGAATACAATTAATTTTTGCGTGTAAGAGTTCTCTGGTTAGAGAGAGTTTTAGTTTTCTTCTTTTATAAGATAACTGAAATGTGTGTGAGAGAGAGAGAGAGAGAGAGAGAGAGGAGAGAGAGAGAGAGAGAGAGAGAGAGAGAGAGAATTTTCTTCTCTTATAAGATAACTGAAATGTTTGTGTGTGAAGGAGAGAGAGAGAGAGAGAGGAGAGAGAGAGAGAGAGAGAGAGAGAGAGAGAGAGAGAGAGAGAGAGAGAGAGAGAGAGAGAGAAAGGGGTGCTTAATTTTCTTCTCTTAAAAGATTTACTGAAATGTCTGTGTGTGTAAAGTAAAAAAAAAAGAGAGAGAGAGAGAGAGAGAGAGAGAGAGAGAGAGAGAGAGAGAGAGAGAGAGAGAGAGAGAGAGAGATCATGTCTCTAAGTGTAACCTGGAGTTTGATGGATGACACTTTTGTTTTGCCTTTTGTGTGGATGAGTCTTCTCTCCTTCTCTGTAATCAGTGTTGGTCAAGACAGATACGTAGTAGTCACGAAGAGGAAGAATGACACCTTTTCAGGTATAAACGACTTATCAAAATAATTTCAAGATTTTTTTGAATTTGCTCTCCTCTTGGTGATTATATCAATTATCGATAATATGTAATTATATTATATTAATTGTTCATTGTTTCGCTTTTAGTTTATTTGTTTCCTTATTTCCTTCGCTCACGTGCAACCCTGTTGGAGGCTGGGAACCTTTCGGCCTAAAGCTTCCTTCGTTTCCAACTAGGCTTGTTGCTTAGATTAAAATAATAATAAAAATAATAATAATAATAATAATAATAATAATAATAATAATAATAATAATAATTATTATTATCAATCGAAACGCCATCGTGCTTTTGAGATAGAGCCTAATTGTGTAGTAATGTTATTCTGTTTTTTTTTTTTTTCCCAGGACTGACTCCAGCTTCATCCCGTTTTCTTATTATTGGCTACCCCTCCTTAAATTCTAAACCCTGAACGAGTATACCCTGAATAATTATCCATGCAATACGTGTTTCAATTTTTACAACACTCGTGAGGTATAATTTCGATACTGGAAAGATGCTTCGAATTTCTGAACAAAATGAAAAATATGCAATAAGTGAGTTTGAATTGTTACAGTTGGACTGAAAAAACATATTATTTTTAAAAGCGAATTTTAGCTTAACCAAAGTTAAAAAATTATGATAAATGAAGTTAAGCCTACAAGGAACAATTCGTCAATATCTAGCTTGATTAAGAGGTTCCTTGATAAACAGCAAAAGCATAATTTCAGGAGCAAACGTTTTGAAGCTTTACAAGTTGTTAGTAATCAAAAATGTTATTTACTACATTAGAATAATGTTTCTCATTCTGGTTGTTTTGGTTCATCTAATCCAGGTAGCTAATAGCTACCTCAAGGGATGAATTCTGTAATTCTACTCCATATTGCTTACGGGGGATTAACTTCTAAATTTCATTAAGGAAAGGCGAATGCAGCCGATGGAAATGAAGAAGAGTTATTATCTCTCTCTCTCTCTCTCTCTCTCTCTCTCTCTCTCTCTCTCTCTCTCTCTCTCTCTCTCTCTCTCTCTCTATTGGAACACATTCACCCTCATTATTCGTGTTGTTCAAGCCGAAAGCATTTCTTTGTTAAGTTCTTGGAAATTCTCGTATATGGTATAAGATACAATACATTGGTCTTATGTCTAACCTGAAGTTCTTAATTGAGAATTCAAATATTTAAATAAAAATAATTATTGTGAAAGATTTTTCATAGGACGCAAAAGTTGCCTCATGGGGCCTGTTTTGAAGTAGGTTAAGTGGATAACTTAAAAGCCGTATGCCAAGGCCATTCTAGATAACTAAGTTATGTAAAACTCTTCGGAGTGATCATTAATTACCATAAAATCCGCTGAAATTGATAATTCAAGCATATCCATATTGATATATTGATAACTTTAAACTACACCAAGTATGTTAGTTTGATAATTAGAAACTATGTAAGTTTTATCAATATGATTAGTAGGTTAGGAAGATAACTGGAACATCTGTAAAGTATTTTGGAATTATAAATCAGACATTTAAGTCTATATATAAATCTGTTAAGACTGATTATCTATAACCACTAAAGGTATGTTGTCGTGATAGGTTTGACGTAAAAAGTCTATATAGCAATCAAACATGATATGTATGCTGTCATGGTTATTCAAGATCATACTAAAAATGTTAACACAATATCAAAGGAATACTGTTAACATTTATGACTGAAAAATGGTACAATATATAAGTACGGAATCAGTCCACTTTCTAATTTCCTCGTTTCCTTAAAATATGTGTAATAATCCACTAAGTTATCAGACCCGGACGTCCTAAATATTTAAGAGAATTGCTACATCTTGTTCACCCAACAAACGTGTTCACACGAGAATAGTTGCAAATGGTTTCAAATTATTCGAACCTACAAGTAGACATGTGTCCACTGTAGGCTCTAGAGCCTTTAGATATGCGGCCCCCAGACTATACAGTACAATTAAGCTCCCACTAGATATCCAAAAGACTGAAAATATGAAAGCTTTCAAGAAGAAACCGAAGACTTTCTTGTTCTCTTAAGTTCTTTGATAATGCATACCTGACAGTAAACGAACTATACGCGGTGGGAAATTCTAAATGCCTTGGAATGTATACGATAAAATGAACGTGAAGGTCCTGTAAAGAGTAGGGTTCCCCTGCTACAGACTAGAAATCGAGAAATACATTTTCAATGTGCATTGCCTGTCCTGGCACTGGGTGATAGAGTCGTTTCAAACCATAATTGCTAGATAGCCTATCAGTGACTTTTCGATAGTCCTCTCATGGGGGTTTGAGTTAAGGACCGTGATTGTTTGGTAAACTGTGACTTACATGGTGATGGCTTACGTAGTTTTGCTGCCTTGGGGTTAGATGGTAATGATCGTGAAATTGTTGAACCACTCCCTTATGACTTCATGACAATAATTGCTTAACCGTCAGCTCCATTGTGTTAGCAGTAAGCAATTTTTATTTAAAACAGTTTAGTTTACAGGGTAATAATGTTCGTTGTTTGAAACCCTTGGGCTGGAAGACGATAGGCCTTCTTCACTCACTGTGACTTAAATGGAAATGAACATTCGTCTTGAGACAGAGAACAAATGGGTCTTTAGTCTATTCCAAAGGTTGAAAGAGAAAAGACTAAATTCGCACATGAGGTAAAGAGTAATTGTTAATAATGAAAGATAGCGTCAGTCGTATTTCTCTAGATTTGAGTATATCTTTGGTACATAGTCATACGGGAAATATGAGATAAGACAAAACCAGTAAGGGAAGGAAAGACTTGAACATACCTTTATGGCATAGTTGACTTAAATAGTGTATAAGAGAGAAATTAGTTGGTACCAAACACACATTCAGATACTACCGCTTAAAAGTTATTTGTTGCGTTTACTTGCCAGATGGTACTACATTGGATCCTCCTTTAGTTAAGGTTCTTTTTACTTTGCCTACATAAACACCAATAGTTTGGCCTATTCTCTACACTTTGCTCTCTTCCTCATACACCTCAGAACACTAAAATAATGGAAAAATATTCTTCACACAGGGTTAACTACTGTACTGTAAATGATCAGTGGCTACTTCCCACTAGGTAAGGGTAAAAGAGATTCTTTAGCTATAGCAAGTAGCTCTTCTAGGAGAAGGACACTCAAAAATCAAACCAATATTCTCTAGTCCTTGGTTGTACTAGGCCGCAGTGGTTCCCAACCTTTTTTTCAGGCGACCCCAATCATGCACATCAAGCTATGACCGCGACCCCACTAGTTTAGTTGTATAAGTATTCTTATATATTAATAGTTGTTGGCTGTAAAAGTAAGGGACAGTGAATATCCTTCTATAAGATGGGTACTATAAGATTGGAAATGACAAAATTAACATCATTAAATTTTATTATAGCATTATTAATTCTAAGGCTTAATATTAATCAAAAACCCCACTCCTGGAATAATGTTTTGTCACATTCCCACAAAAAACAAACTAAAAGTATATATAAAGGTTTTCTGTTACATGGTAAACTGATTTTATTGGGAGCCTTGGTCCTGGATCATGAGGCTAAGATTCTCTATTCGTGGTTCCGTCTTAGAAAGAGGGTAGGTAGCAAGGAAAGTGAAGGGCAAGGAACAGGAGGCGGCGGCGTAGAGAGGAGGGAAAGGGTCACGGAAGGAGTAACAAGGAAAAGAGATGTAATACATTCGCAAATCACAGTAAATAAGACTAAGTAGAAACGAAAAAATCAATGTTATTCAGCACTCCAAATCTCGCCAAAACTACAACCTCAAAACCAACCATATACAATCCTCCAAATCTCTAAACAACCGCCAAAACAACAACCTCCAAAATCAATGACATAAAATCCTCCAATTCTCTTAACATGCCAAAACAATAACCTCAAAAACCAGCGACATAAAATCCTCAAAATCTCTAAACAACAGTCAAAACAATAACCTCCAAGACCAATGACATAAAATCCTTAAAATCTCTAAACAACTGCCAAAACAACAACCTCCAAAAACTAATGACATAAAATCCTCTAAATCTGTAAACAACTGCCAAAACAACAACCTCAAAAACCAGCAACATAAAATCCTCAAATCTCTAAACAACTGCCAAAACAATAACCTCCAAAACCAATAACATAACCTCCTTAAAATCTCTACACAACTGCCAAAAGAACAACATCCAAAACCAATGACATAAAATCCTCCAAATCTGTAAACAACTGCCAAAATAAAAACCTCAATAACCAGCGACTTAAAATCCTCCAAATCTCTAAACAACTGCCAAAACTATAACCTCCAAAACCAATGACATAAAATCCTCCAAATCTCTAAACAACTGCCAAAACAACAACCTCCAAAACCAATGACATAATATCCTCCAAATCTGTAAACAACTGACAAAACAACATCAAAAACCGGTGACTTAAAATCCTCCAAATCTTTAAACAACTGCCAAAACTATAACCTCCAAAACCAATGACATAAAATCCTCCAAATCTCTAAACAACTGCCAAAACAACAACATCCAAAACCAATGACATAAAATCCTCCAATTCTCTAAACAACTGCGAAGACAACAACCTCAAAAACCGCGACTTAAATCCTCCAAATCTCTAAACAACTGCCAAAACAGTAAACTCCAAAACCAATGACATAAAATCCTCCAAATTTGTAAACAACTGACAAAACAACAACCTCCAAAACCGATGACATAAAATCCTCAAAATCTCTAAACAAGTGCCAAAACAACACCTCCAAAACCAATGACATAAAATCCTCCAAATCTCTAAACAACTGCCAAAACAACAACCTCCAAAACCAATGACATAAAATCCTCCAATCTCTAAACAACTGCCAAAACAACAACCTCCAAAACCAATGACATGAAATCCTCCAAATCTCTAAAACAACTGCCAAAACAACAACCTCCAAAACCAATGAAATAAAATCCTCCAAATCTCTAAACAACTGCCAACACAACAACCTCAAAAACCGATGATATAAAATCCTCCAAATCTCTAAACAACTGACAAAACAACAACCTCCAAAACCAGCGACATGAAATCCTCCAAATCTCTAAACAACGCCAAAACAACAACCTCAAAAACCGATGACATATAATCCTCCAAATCTCTAAACAACTGCCAAAACAACACCTCCAAAACCAATGACATAAAATCCTCCAAATCTGTAAACAACTGCCAAAACAACAACCTCTAAAACCAATGTTATAAAATCCTCCAAATCTGTAAACAACTGCCAAAACAACAACCTCAAAAACCAATGACAAAATCCTCCAAATCTTTTAACAACTGCCAAAACAACAACCTCGAAAACCAGCGACATAAAATCCTCCAAATCTCTAAACAACCGCCAAACCAACGACCTTTTCGACCGAGTGACCAGCGCCGCAGACGTGCCAACTTCACAAGAACATACAAATAAAATAACACATCTAATAACACAATTATTTTGTTAAATGAAATAATAATCGAAACAATACAAATTCACAAGAGGTAAATAAAAGGAAGGGGAGTAGTAAAGATGGAGAGAGGAAGGGAAGTGGCATGGAAATATCAAAGAGGGGCGGGAGGGGGGGGGGGGGGCAAGAAGGAGGATGAGAGGAGGGCAGGGGTAAAAAAGAAGCAGGAGGAGAAGGGGCCTGGAAATACGGGGAAGGGGGGAGAGTAGCAAGGAAAGGGTTGCGAAGGGAAAGGGTAAAATGTAGGAGGAGAGGGCATGAAAAGTGCCCCTCTCCTCTTCATCTTCCCTTGCCCACCTCTCTCTTTAATATAAGGGGGGGGGGGGGGGCGGTTACCATGTTGGTTTTAGAAGCCCCAATTATGAACACTGTGATAGGCTATCACTCACTGACATACTGTGGTGCAATACTTCGTCAGCAAGGGAAGTACTCAGTTTCTATTATTGGCATACCACTTTTCTTGAGTAATTAAGAATTTAAAAAAAAACAAAGACTGAGTGCAACCTATGCAGCACATTCGAAATCACTATACAGGTATAAATGCATCAACTATATAAGACGAACAAATAGTATACAGTGTTTCCCGCTGCGGCACTACAGCGGGAGTGGCTGCCTGATTGGACGTGGACGGTAATGCTATTCACATATCAAATGCATACTGCACACAGGGATACCACCATTAAAATTTTATTTTTTCATATTAATATATGAATAGATAGATATATAAAAGTCGATAAATAAAAATCCCCAAATACTTTTATATATTTTTTCTTTACTGCGAGTTCTGCCATATTTTGAATTTTTATTTTTATTTTGATATTTGAGAGTTTGGCGACCCAAGGAAAAGCACTTGGGGTCGCGACCCCAGGGTTGGGAAACCTGGTACTAGGGCCTCTGTACCATGGTCTATCACTGTCATAGGTTAGTTTTCTTACTTAAAGGTACACTCGGGCACACTAGTCTGTTTCCTTATTTTGTTTCCTCGCTGGCTATTTTCCTTGTAGAGCCCTTAGGCTACTAGAATCCTGTTTTTCCAATTAGGGGTTAAACTTAGTTAATAATAATAATAATAATAATAATAATAATAATAATAATAATAATAATGTTATGACTTTAGAAGAAACGAAAGCTGGAGATATGAGTGCCTCATTAAACAGCCATAAAAAGAAAAAAAAAACATAATATTGTGTTGTAAAGCTTAATCATTTCTATTATTTATTCTTCCACTTCCTGAAACCTTACTGTGTTGTTTTATCCTTAGGCGATTTCGTTTCAAAATTTCTGTTTATCATGATTATGGATTAAAAAAAATAGATATTCAAAATGGGTGGTTTTCTAAGCTCAGCACTTTATCAAAAAATTATATCATATTGTTTAAAATACTGTGTAATATTTGTTTACATGACTGAATGTAAATATGGTCTGATTCTTCATGGGGGTATTATATCTTTCCTCCAAGTTTTTATTTTTTTTATTTTCTAATTCTGAAATCTAAAACCATTCACTCGTCACGACTATTTCTGTGACCATATCTTTATATGTCGAATTCTCTCTCTCTCTCTCTCTCTCTCTCTCTCTCTCTCTCTCTCCTTTTGTTTCTTTCAGTTCACTGTTTCTCTGTCTACTGTACAATATTTTAGCCTTATTTGTTCGAACTTCGTCTTTTCTCGTAACATTCTTTCGCTTCTTATCTTCTCCGTTTATGATTTTAGGAGAAACCTCCTTTCTTCCCTCTCTCCCTGCGTCACATCTCTCGTCCTTGGACCCCTCTGTTTTCCCCCTTGCTTGCCACTGCTTGACATGCAAATGTTGCTTCCTGAATTCTTATTTTGCCCATGAACCGGGCTCAAGGCTGGGAGGACCCTCCAGGAGACAAGGCAACGCCACCCGACCTGGAACCCTACCCCATGAGAGCAATGCCACGCTCCCATCAGTGTTACCAACAACTACGGACCATCACAGGTTTGCCTGGACCAGGGTAACTTAACGATGTTGATGGGATGGTGGTCATCTCCAAGTTACAGATTCAACTGAGAATAATGCATGCGTAGATTTTCCTTCGTTTTGGATTTCTCTTTCGATCTGCTTGAGATGCGCAGGTTTTCAAACAGAAGGAAGACGGAGAATTATAATGGAAGTGTTATATATATATATATATATATATAGATAGATAGATAGATATATCAATATATGGATACACAGATATTAAAACTATTACAGTATATTTACATACACATATATAACTGTTACAGTACATACGCACACATCCGCATACACACACACACACACACACACATATATATATATATATATATTTATGTATATATGTGTGTGTGTATGTGTGTATGTGGATGTGTGCGTATGTATATATATATATATATATATATACATATATATATATATATATATATACATATATATATATATATATATATCATGCTACTACATTGTACTTACTGGAAGGCACATGCGTAAATCAGGTGTTTTCTATTGAATATAAGATGTTTATTACAACATTCATATAAATGTTGCTACCAATGGACGATTGACTTGGGTCAAAATTGCCTCGATTTCGGATGCAAGTCTTGCCTGCCATACGCGAGCAGTACTCTGATGCATATGTTGTTTAAATATGAATCGCGAACCCTCCTCACGAAGTCATTTTTTACTCGTTAGAAGAAAGAATCTCTTGTTACTTGCAGAAAAAAGCAACAAACTGTAATAAAATAAGTGTAACATTCTTTATATATAAAATTTTCTGCTTTGTCAACAGTTGTGAAATCTGTAAAAATCTGATCTCATATTATTTTTTCTATTTCGAGTTTGATTTAAGACAATCGTCCTTCATCAATGTGATTTAATTTCGTAGATTTCGTGTAGAAAGGTTTTACATGTTGTTGCTAATGATACTGGAAAGAAAGTCAGCCACTAAATAATGTTTATCCCTTGTCTCTATTAAATCTTGTTGATCTTCATCTTTTAATTGTCTGTTATTATTTATCATTAATATAATTTATTCCTTCATTCTCTTTTTCTTTTTTCCCGCACTGATTCTTTCCTTGTTGAATCCATAAGCTTTATAACATTCTGCATTTATAACTAGGGTTGCAACTTGACTAATGATAATAATAATGATAATAATAATGAAAATGATAATGATAATAAAAATAATAATAATAATAATAATAATAATAATAATAATAATAATAATAATTGTGTCAATGGGAATTCTATATTACACAATGTTCGTTATTTTTCTATTTCTTTTATTTAATCCGTGAGTAGTTTGACAAAAGAGAATAATTGCGTTTTGTTAGTTTGATCCTCATTTTAGGTCACTTTAATTTCTTGATTGCATGTTATAGTCTATTTTCGGTATTTCGATTTCTATTTAGGGCTCGTATAAATAATAAGAGAATTACTATTTTTTTAGCGCTTAAAGGAGTAGAATACTCTCACCAAGGGTCCACACAAGGCCCCTTTCACTATCAAAGCTCAAATTCCACCAAGAGACCTTGTTACCAAATATCTTTATCAGCAATCTAAAGCCAGAAAAACATCAAATCACCGAACACTTTCTAGTCTCGTATATGAACTAAAGAACTTAAGAATGATCTAATTCATCCCTTTAATTTCCCTTTTATAAGTAATTAACATCCCATCGTCCCATACGATAGTTTGCCTTATCATTCATCTCTTCTTCAGTTATGCAACATAGCCATTCGACTAATTTCACCCGCTCGTGCCTTCCTTTTGAAATTGATATATCTCTTCGCTCTCCCCTCTGGGTCTCCAAAGGTTCCCTAATCTGTTTCGTAAATAATCTCTATACTGTTTCCAAGTCTCAGATCTGATTCCCATTCTTCCCTCCCTCTCTCCATCCCCACCGAATTGGTCTTATAATGCACTATGAGAAATTGCTGAGGTTTAATCTTGTTCGCGGTCCCGCGCTGAGCTTATAAAATATGCATAGAGCAAGTTTCAAGTCTTGTGATCACAAGTTGGCAATACCCTTTCCCTATTCCCATGAGAGGGGAGTTGAGCTCCCGACGCTGCTCTCTCTCTCTCTCTCTCTCTCTCTCTCTCTCTCTCTCTCTCGTTAAGGGATGCTGATATAATTATATACCAATGGTTTCTGTGGTATCGTTACAAGACGTTTTCAAGTGTATGATGTTTGGAATGAAAGGTGAATTTTGCTTTATATCATGTGCACTTTTGAGAGTGGCAAGTAGTATATACACACAAATCTTTTATATATATATATATATATATATATATGTATATATATATATATATGTATATATATATATATATATATATACAGTACAATGTGCACGTGTGTGTGGGAATAATTGTAGCAGTATCTCTGTGAATGAGGATGGATAGCCGTTGCTCTCAGCATTTAGGTGCAAAAATCCCGGATCCCGTGGTGACAAAGTATGGCTGCTCTTGACTATAGCCAAAGAAGAAAAAATCTCTCCTCCAAGGACTCAATAACTCTAAATTGAGCAAAGCAAATAATTTGGACTGCCAAGAGGAGGTTAAAAGTCCTCACAACCACAGCTGCACAGGATTGCCTAGTTTATGTGGCTGCTAATATCCTACATCTATGTTATATTTATTGTTAACTATTATTTTCATATACTTTTTTTTCATAAATGCATTCCTGTACTGTGTAATATTGATAATATTCGATTGCATCTATACATTTTGTTTAGAGTATGGTGTGTCTAATAAAAGACAATATTAGATTTCCTAGTATCGCTGCCACTATTGTGGCATCACTTAGTGAGTCTCTTCTTCCGAAGAAACGACCTGATGTAAACAGCATTCATTGTTCTCAAGAAAATTATGCTCATCCGTCATTTATGAGGCATTTTCTACCACCAAAGGGTTCACAACCCTATGCAAATTGCTCCCCTTTCTCGGGATAATTAACATTAGTGTTGCAATTCTCCTGGTTCAGTTGCCCTTTCTTTTAGATTATGAATATGACAGTGGCTATTGACTGTCACTTTTTTTTACAAGATAATGGTTAGGGTTGTAAAAACACACACAGGCACAAGCTTGCATACACAAACACACACACACACACACACACATACACACACGCCTATCTAACTCGTACCTCATCAAATCATAATTTTTGGACTGAACGAACGTATCACTCACTCATTTCCCCCTAATTTACATGAATGCATTTTGGTAATAATACGATTATTTCCGCGCCTTGATTCACCGAAGGAGATTGCAAGTCGAAGCCATTAATGGGTCGCCATTACGAAAATCCCAACCCTCTCAAGAAACACCAGGGAACCGAATGATGCAATTACTCTCTCTCTCTCTCTCTCTCTCTCTCTCTCTCTCTCTCTCGTTAATAGTAGAGACAGCACTATTTGATGTCGCTCACTATTTTTCTAAATCGTGATCTATTTGATTGTTCTTTAAAAACATCCCTTATAACACAAACATGAAAAAACATTACAAATACGTTCATTATAAGGCACCGGGTAATTTAAAATAATCTTTATCGCTTTATGCAAAAACTAAATTAATGTTCATTCTAACTTGGCGACGGAGGAAGAAATTAAAAACGATAGGCGGTTAAATGAAGTGAAAATTCGAGGGCTTTGGGGAGTGTTTGCTTTTAAAAAATCCTAATATTTTTTCACTCGGTTTCATCGGAAAATAATGGAACAACACTATATTTGGCCGGTGCAATTTATTTAATGAATGCATTACTTATATGTACATAAACATACATGTTTACACGTGTGCGCATACAGCATATACTGTGTATACTGTACACCCGTACAAGTGGATGTTTGTTTATGCTTCACTGGTGAACTATGAGTTTTATGTTATAATGTACACGGAAATATCTATTCCTTTTTCGTTGTATTTGAGTAAATTTGTATATGCAGAAAAAAGTACCGGTAGGAAAGCTTTTGATATTTATACATGATATTTGTAAATCGATTGTTATATTGTATACCTCCCGAATATATGCCCTAAATGTTTTCTTATGTCAAATTCAGCACCATTTCAAGCCATCATACTGAACTGATATCAAAATAACAGTCGCGTTACAAATGACTTTTCATAAACTGATGTCTTAGCAGTAGTTAACAAAGAGTGACATTTCATAAGCTGATATCTTAGCAGTAGTGGCCAAGAATGAACTTTCGTAAACTGATATCTTAGCAGTAGTTAACAAAGAATTACATTTCATAAACTGATACCCTAGCAGTAGTTAACCTAAAATTACATTTCATAAACTGATATTTCAGCAGCAGTTAACAAAGAATTATATTTCATAAACTGATATCCAAGCAGTAGTTAACCTAGAATTACATTTCATAAATTGATATCTTAGCAATAGTTAACAAAGAATCACATTTCATATACTGATATCTTAGCAATAGTTACCAAAGAATGACCTTTCATAAACTGATATCTTAGCAGTAGTTAACCTAGAATTACATTTCATAAACTGATATCTTAACAGTAGTTAACAAAGAATTACATTTCATAAACTGATATCCAAGCAGTAGTTAAAAAGAATTAAATTTCATAAACTGATATCTTAGCAGTAGTTAACAAACTATGACCTTTCATAAACTGATATCTTAGCAGTAGTTAACAAACAATGACGTTTCATAAATTGATATCTTAGCAATAGTTAACAAAGAATTACATTTCATAAACTGATATCTTAGCAGTAATTAACAAAGAATGCCATTTCATAAACTGATATCTCAGCAGTTGTTAACAAAGCTTTATATTTCAAAAACTGATATCTTAGCAGTATTTAACAAAGAATTACATTTCCTAAACTGATATGCTAGCAATAATTAACAAAGAATGACATTTCATGAACTGATATCTTAGCAGTAGTTAAAAAAGAATTACATTTCATAAACTGATATCTTAGTAGTAGTTGACAAAGAATTACATTCCATAAACTGATATCATAGCAGTACTAACAAAGAATGACCTTTCATAAACTGATATCTTAGCAGTAGTTAACAAATAATTACATTTCATAAACTGATAATTAGTAGTAGTTAAAAAAGAACTACATTTCATAAACTGACATCTTAGTAGTAGTTGACAAAGAATTACATTTCATTAACTGATATCATAGCAGTTCTTAACAAAGAATGGCCTTTCATAAACTGATATCTTAGCAGTAGTTAACAAAGGTTAACATTTCATAAACTGATATCTTAGCAGTAGTTATAAAGTAATTACATTTCAGAAACTAATATCTTAGCAGTCGTTAACAAAGAATGACATTTCATAAACTGATATCTTAGCAGTAATTAACATAGAATTACTTTTTTAAACAGATATTCTAGCAGTAGTTAACAAAGAATTACATTTCATAAACTGATATCTTAGCTCTAGTTAACAAAGAATTATATTTCATTAACTGATATCTTAGTAGCAGTTAACAAAGAATTACATTTCATAAACTAAAATCCTAGCAGTAGTTAACAAGAAATTACATTTCATAAGCTGATATCGTAGCAGTAGTTAATAAGAAATTACATTTCATAAACTGATATCATGGCAATAGTTAACAAGAATTACATTTCAAAACTTTATATCCTACCAGTAGTTAACAAGAAATTACATTTCATACATTGTTATCATGGCAGTCGTTACCAGGAAATTACATATCATAAACTGATATTATAGCAGTAGTTAACCAAAAACAAATTACACTTCATAAACTTATATCCTAGCAGTAGTTAACAAGAAATTACTTTTCATAAATTGAAATCAAAGCAGTTACACCGAAAATGGGATTTCATGAGATTAATATGATAAAATCAGCTACATTGATTTTCAGTTTGTTACATTACAAAAGGAGTTTTATGAAATCGCATCAGAGGTAGCTACATAACGAATGGTTTTCCATGAAATATAGCACCAATTGCATGGCAAATGGCATTTCATAAACTGATGACATTTAATGAACTGATATCAAGACCACATTTATATTATAATTGGTATTTCATAGGTTAATATAAGATCAGCTATTACATTCTAAATGGCATTTAACAAACTGACATCAGAATAACTGTTACATTAGAAATAACATTTCATGTAGTCATTTGAAATAAGCAGTTACTTTGCCTCTGATATTTTTTTGGCAAATATTATAGAAATATTTACATTACTAATGACGTTTTATGAACTAGTAATTAGAGCAGCTATTATATTACAAATAACATTTCATGAACTGAACTCAGAGAAGCAGATAAAGTGCAAATGAAAATCTATGAACTGATATCCGAATAGAAGTTACATTAAAAATCGCATTCCACAAACTGATGTCAATAAAGCAGTTACATTTCAAATGACCTTTCATGAACTGATAACATATGCTCCTTGCTTCGAAAATATGTAAGCTTTACATCCTCGTCCATGATTGACCATATGGTACCCGATAACCTTTCCTCTTCATCTCCCTTCACCTTTCCCATCCTTTCCTGCGTCCTTCGTAGCCTCAGGTCGGAACACGGTTGAGATACAATACATAGACCGTAGGTCGGAAGAGCAACAAGAATCAACTACGTCGACGATAGCGTTTGTTTTTGCTGGAATTCAGGGTTTCAGTCGACAAAATCGTCGTTTCTTTTCGTGTTCTAGAAATTAGGTCCTCCATCTTGGCTGCCCAGGAGTCTACTTCTTCTTCTTCTTCTTCTTCTTCTTCTTCTTCTTCTTCTTCTTCTTCTTCTTCTTGCCAGAAATAGATTTGCCACTTACCTCCTCAGGATTTTTTGGAACTTGGAGACATCTGGCTAAAGTTCCTCAATTGTTCTTTGCATTTTTTCCATTTTAACGTCCTACAGAATTATAAAAGGGAGTTGTTAAAAATGCTTTTTATATGAGGC
>NC_090727.1:195040723-195043223 GCF_036898095.1 Palaemon carinicauda
ATAAAGACAAAACATAATAAGGGAACAGTTTAATTGAAGATTGCTTGTTTAAGATAGCTCCACATTTCGAGAGCAACGGGCTCTTAAAAGCCGAAGTACCTCAGAGTTTCATTAGAAAACGGGAAATATGAAGTTGTAGACTATACCAAAAGAGCATAAGAAATCTCCGTTACACTAAATTCGAGTTTTTTTTTTTTATTTATTTTTCGTTGCCATTAGTATTCACTTTCGCAAACAAAAAAATTTTATTATCGAAATATATATTTAGTAGTAGTAGGTAGTAGGTTGACTAGGGCACCAGCCACCAGTTGAGATACTACCACTAGAGAGTTATTGGGTCATTTGACCGGCCTGACAGCACTATATTGGATCTTTTTTTCTGGTTACGGTCCATTTTGTCTTTGCCTACACATTAATCGAATAGCCTGACCTATTTTCTCTACGTTCTCCTCTGTCCTAATACACCTGTCAACACTTAGATTAGCAAACAATTCTTTTTCGTTCACGGCGATTAACCACTGTGCTCTAAATGTTCAGTGGCCAATTTCCTCTTGGTAAAAGTAGAAGAGACTCTTTAGCTATGGTGAGCAGCTCATCTAGGAGAAGGACACTTCAAAATCAAACTATTGTTCTCTAGTCTTGGGTAGTACCATACCATTTGAACCAAGGTCTTCCACTGTCTTAGATTAGAGTTCTCTTACTTGAGTATACACAAGGGCACGTTGTTCTGTCTAATTTCTTTCCCTCTGGTTTTTGAAGTTTTCCTTGTTTATATATGAAATATCTTCTTTTTCATGTTTTACTGTTCTTAGAATACTATATTTTTATTGATTATGGTTTGATATTTGTTTATTTCCTTATTTCACTTCCTCAATGGGTTTTTTTTTTTTCCTATTTTAGCACTTGGACTATAACATCTTGCTTTTCCAACTTGGGTCATAGCTCAGCTGGTAGAATAATAATAATAATAATAATAATAATAATAATAATAATAATAATAATAATAATAAGAATAATAATAATGATAATAACAATAATAATAATAATAATAATAATCTCGTAACGTCGTGATTTTCTAATCCCCAAACACAAAAGTGATAAGTAGTAGTTTTACTTTGAAAATTCACAAAGACGTCTCATGTCTTGCTTAGAAGGGGAATACCAACTTTAATAATGAGAGTCAAAATACCAAATATGAAGATTTATACAAGTGATCATTAATAACACGATGAAATTAAGTTTTTTTTATTTTATTTAGTAATTTTATTAAATTTATTTCTATTTTTGTTTCAACAACAGAGAGAGAGAGAGAGAGAGAGAGAGAGAGAGAGAGAGACAGAGACAGAGAGAGAGAGAGAGAGAGAGAGAAGAGAGAGAGAGAGAGAGAGAGAGAGAGAGAGAGTTTATAAATGTAATGGCCGGCGTATTGTCATTTAAACGTCAACAATGGGAAGATCTTTTGAAATATTTAAAAGACGGATGCTATTCATCGTGTCTTGTCAAGTCTGAAGATTCTCTTAACAAATATCTCTTCAATACCAGGTTCGTCGGACCGACTGTCTGTTTAACCAAACGTCTAAATTACTAGGTAATCGTTTGACGAAATATCTGACGTTAAAATCTCCGACTATGAAATCTATTGGTAACCTAATTAATATATGTAAATTTTAACGCACACACACACACGAATATATATATATATATATATATAGATATATATATATATATATATATATATGTATATATATATATATATATATGTGTTTATATATATATACATATATATATATATATATATGTATATATATATATATATATATATGTATATGTATATATATATATATAATACATATATTCATATATATACATATATATATATATATATATATACATATATATATACATATATATA
This sequence comes from Palaemon carinicauda, assembly GCF_036898095.1. Classification (NCBI taxonomy): domain Eukaryota; kingdom Metazoa; phylum Arthropoda; class Malacostraca; order Decapoda; family Palaemonidae; genus Palaemon; species Palaemon carinicauda. The sequence goes on from NC_090727.1 coordinate 195,042,636, forward strand.
ATATGCATATATATATATATATATATATACATATACATATATATATATATATATATATACATACGTATATATTGAGGCCCTTTGATTCAACAGGTGTAGGAGGTGATGATGTGTGTGTGTGTATATATATATGTATATATATATATATATATATATAAATATATATATAGATAGATAGATAGATACATACATACATACATACATATTATCGAGGCCCTCTGCGTCAATAGGCGTAGGAGGTTATGATATATATATATATATATATATGTATTTATATATGTATATATATACACACATATATATATATACATATATATATATTTATAATACATTTATGTATATATATTTACATATATTTATATATATACATATACAGTATATATATTTATATATATGTATATATATATATATATGCATATATATATATATATATATACTGTATGCACACACACACACACACGCGCTCATGCACACGCCTGTATATATATATATATATATATATATATATATATATATATATATATATATATATAGGCTGCTTATGTATATATATTCTTATAATTTAGCAGTTATCGGAAAAATCCACGG
>NC_090727.1:195048223-195053223 GCF_036898095.1 Palaemon carinicauda
AATGGGATCTTGGGAGCCACAACTCCAGGCCACATAGACGAATGCACTCAGAACTTGATTGTGCAAGTGCGAAAACTATGTCCGCCAGAATATCAACCTCTAGTTAGCAAGATTGTTGATAATTATTCAGATGTAATTGCAATTGGAGACGAGCCACCCGGGAGGATTGATCGATTTCCCTTTAGCATTGAAACTGGGCAGGTGGAGCCGATCAGGTCAAGGCCTTATAAGGTACCCATTCATATCCAGGGAGAGATAAAAAGGGAAACCAGTAAATTAAGGGAACAAGGGATTACCGAGGAGACCGAATCTCCCTGAGCTTCTCCAATTGTAGCTGTTAGGAAAAAGGATGGCTCGGTGAGATTATGTGTTAATTATAGGAAGTTAAATGCAGTCACTAAGGATAATGCATCTCCAATGCCCTCGATCGAAGAATTCCTTGTGAAGGTACGTGATAGTAAATATTTTACAACTATCAATTTAAGATCTGGATGCTATCAAATACCAATTCAGGAAGACAGTAAATGTAAAACTGCATTTATAGCTAACGATCAACTATTTCAGTTTAATTTTCTTCCTTTCGGTGTTAAAAATGCTCCAAGTCATTTTTCTAGAGTAATGATTGTGGTTTTTCTCCCTTAATTGGGCATAATGTTCGTATTTATTTAGAAAATATCATGATTACAGAAAAAACGGCAGAAGAACATAATGATAATATTTATAAAGTTTTAGAAGCATTGCAACGTAATGGTATGAAAATAAATCTGTCAAAGTGCAAATTTTTCTGTAAACAGGTGGAATTTTTAGGTCACATATAGCCCCAAAAGGTATCCAACCCCGCCCCAGTAAAATAGAAGCTACTAGAGGTTTTCCCAGGCCACATACCCCTAAGGAAGTAGCTGGTTTCCATATGCTCGCTGGGTATTACCATAAATTCATAAGAGGTTTTGGAGAGATAGCGAGACCCTTAGATGTTTTAAAGAAACAAAAAATAATAAAAGGGGGGTTGGAAGAAGAAAGGGCGTTTAATCATTTGAAAGCTGCCTTAACTAACAATGACTTACTTGCATATCCTAGATTTGATCGCCCAATTGTAGTGACAACAGATGCGAGTAACGTAGCTATTGAGGGCATTATCAACGAGATGATAAAGGTAGGGAGTGACCTATCTGTTTTGCTTCCAGAGCATTAAAAGGGGCAGAAAAGAATTATAGTACATTTGATTGAGAAGCATTGGCTATTCTCTGGGTTCTAGAGAGGCATCGGTTCTTTTTATTAGGTCAGCCAATTGAGTTGCAATGGTGACTTGACATCTAGACAAGCGAGGTGGATTGAGACATTGCTAGAGTTTAACATAAACGGGTTTCACCACATAGAAGATAAAGCAAGCAAGGTAGCTGATGCCCTCTCTATAGGTGCAGTAATAGGAGTAACAACTAGGGCACAAAAGAGGAACGAAGAACGAAACCAAAATATTGAAGGCTATCATCAAAATAGAAAACGGGATGTGAATTCACGTGAGGTGCAATCAGAAAATGAGATTCGCGAGTGAGAGCAAGAGAGAGGGTTAGAGATGTTATAGAGAGAGAGAGAGATGGAAATAGTGAACATGAATATGTGTGAGAGGCTGTGGACACGGCTAGGAGTGTCCGGAATGAGTGCCCTGATGATGCAGGTGTGATTGACTTGGGAGGTGGGGACATAAAGGAAATCCGAGAGGGACAGAAAAAAGAGGAATGGATGAAAAGAGTGCGAGCAGTGATTAAAGGGGAATCTGAAAGTTATCCATCTATTCTGAATATGCCTCGTGAGAATATTTATTTTTATAGGGAATGATATCTTATATTGTGCTTACGAGAAGAGGGAAGGGGAATTTTGTGCACGGGTAGTTCTTCCTCTCTCTTTATTTAATTGAGCCATCCACATTGTACACGCAAGTTCGTATGCAGGGCCATTAGCGATTGATAGAATGTTAAAGAGAGCACTTGAATCCTTCTTTTGGTTTGGAATGCAAAAATCTATAGAAAATTAAATAAAATGTTGTCATGCTTGTAACTGTTTCAAAGAACATAAAAGCACTGTACCGGAAGCCAGAAACTGGTCCGTGATTCCTATTAAATTTTATATGGTACACTGTACATATGGATGTGGTAGGACCATTTCCTACTGGTTTAACACAACCTAATTATATATGTGTATTTGTGGATGCATTTACTTGGTACACTCATACTTACGCAATATTGGATAAATCAGAAAATTCATTAGCCAAGGCGCTGTGCTCTTTCATTACTAGGTTTGGTTGCCTGAAAATTTTGATAAGTGATAATGGTCGCGAGTTTAAAAATAAGGTGGTGAAATCGGTCACTGACTTGATGAAAATTAAACACTTTTCAGTGACCACTTATAGGCCTTCAGCTAATGTCCTAGTGGAATCGCATAATAGGGAAGTGGTGCGAGGTTTACGGTACTTAATGGCTGAAGACCCCTTACATTGGCACACCATGCTTCCTACAGCTTTTCTAGCTTTGAACATTGCATATAAGGCTTGCTCAGGGACATGCCTTTCTTTTTAGTGTATGGACAGGATCCTGTGTTACTCTATACAGTCCTGATTAATTCGTAACAGTTGCCAAACTATTCAACTGAGCAATACCGTGTCTATTTACTGAATCTCTTAAGGAGAGTAATGAACACCACTGAAAAGTTTTTGAAAAGAGCTTATGAAAAACACAGCTCAAAGTATGATGGTTGGCTCTAAACCGCACCGGTAAAAGTATTTGTGGGCTATTATGTGTATTTGAAATTATTAAAACCTAGGATACACAAACTAGAGCCAGCGTATTTTGGTCTATACCGAGTAAAGATGGTTAAATCTAACACAGTAATGATACAAAGCATTATTAATGGCACTGTGTCTGACCATCATCAGGACACATACATGTGGTGCCAGAAGAGGTAGTTTTTAAAAGTGTAAATCAGAATGTACCTCCTTACCACTGCATACACGACATTCCTCGTGTTGGTAAATAGATATTTTTTTTCTTTGCTGTTGTTGTTTAAACAGAGCTCATTTCTTCTTTTGACATGTTTTAAATAAACTTGATGATAACAATGTGTTCTTATGTTGGTGCTTAATGTATAAGTAAAGTGTTGTGATAATTTTTCTGAGTGTACCAATATGTATGACATACTGCTGAGTGAACGTAAAAACAATCAGAGGTTAATTAGGTCATATGTAATCCATCAGGCGGATGCCGTATTATTCATGTATTAATATGATTTCTGGGTGCTGGGGCTGGGGTGGTTCCCGAAGAGCATGTGGCTACCGGATTAAAGTTCAGCTTCGAGGAAAGGCAGTGTTAGAGAATGTGTAGATGTGAATACCTTAAACAAAGAGTTATAAGAGAAGGGTGGGAAGATAAATTATTTTCTCTGGAAAATGGCTAGAGGCCACCGATTGATAGTTACAAGTACATGTGTAGTAGTGATTTTAAAAATGGCAAAACAGTGGTGGTGAGTTGTGTTTGGAAATTGTGCTATAAACCCGGACAAGAAAAATCAAGGGATGAAGGAATATATATTCCTACCCCTGTCCCGCCCAAAAGGCCCGTATTGCCCACAACCCAAGGGAGGTTATAGATGAGGCTGTGTAATACTGATATTGATATGATTCTTTTTTTTTCACTTTGGGTATTCTGTATTCTAGTTGCAGAGGTCATGAGGAGAAATGAGTGAAATTATTTTATATTAAATTGTGTACATTTTTATATGCAATATTTCATTTTTTTTTTTTTTTTTTTGTGGAAGATGTCTCTTTTTGGGGGTGAATTTTACATATATATTTTATGTTGCATTTCTGTCTAGTACATGCCATGCCCTATTCCGGGTCGGAGTGTCTTCCATATATCAGAGACTAGAAAGGGCGAATGTGCACCTCCTCCCAGAGTGAGGAGCTTGTGGGGGTGGGGGTAAATGTCCTAATCCTTGCATGCATGATATGTGTTTTATACTGTGAGATTAATGACCTTTTTAAGAGTACTATGACTGCCACAAATTGTAGGGCGCGATCACTGAACTCTGTTATACGTGACATGTATCCAGTCTCATAAGGTGATGTGTTGAGACCCTATTGGTGACACCATATTTCCATCACAGTGGAGAATTCCACAAAACCTAACAATTCAGCATATTGACAGCAAGACATTGCATATTACTTGCTGAGGGTTAGGCAGTACCATTCGAGCGATCATTAGACAAGGTACTTGCCTGAGAGTATTGGCTGTACACAGTGTATTCACGAATCTTTTTTTTTATAAAGTGAAGAAACCCATGTTCCGATGTCTCATTATCCGTTGACAATGGACATTATATATATATATATATATATATACATGTGTGTGTGTGTGTGTTATTGTCAGGAAATGAGTTATCAAACGCATATTCATAATAAATGAGTTCATAAATGTATGTAATTAGATGATTTCATAAGTTTTATTCATTAATAAGAGATAGACAAATGAAGTCAAACGTAATTGTAAAGAAAAAAAAACGGTTTTATTGATAGAAGAGAGAGAGCAAGTGATTAAGTGGTAGTCGTGACGAAATATGCTGTGAAATGCAGTTCTGTAGTCGTAACAAATCACCTTGTTCAGGAAGGCGCGATAAGTAAAAGTCACCCTTTAGGCAGGTGACTTGTGGTAAAAAAGGAGCGGCTATTTTTTGAAATGGAGCGGCCACACCTAGAGTGAGGGGTGTAAGAATGCAAGCAAGCAAACAAGAGCTCTCTTCTGCTTAACTCCCTCAAAGTGTAAGATCATAGTAGACCTCTGTCTGACCCTCATCCTCTCCATCAGGGTCAGGCCCCTTCTGCCGAGACGACGGCACTTATATCTTCAAGATGCGGTACACCATTGCCACCTTGTAACAGAGAAGGAGAATTCACTCCTCCATATCCACTTCCGGTATGCGGTGCCAATTGCCACCTAGTAAGCTGAGCTGTT
>NC_090727.1:195065723-195083223 GCF_036898095.1 Palaemon carinicauda
GCTCATATCTATACTCTGTCTTAGCAGTATTGCAAGTGGCTTCGCGATAGTGTTTGCAGTTTTTTTTAACAAAATCGCTGGAACTCCATCTGGTCCGGCTGCCGATCCATTTTTAATTTCGTTTATAGCCGTGACAATATCTGCTTCATTAATATCTATATCCGTTAGATATTCAACATTTTCTTCTCTCATTTCTGTTTCATTATTCTCATTCGCAATTCTTGGCGTGAACTCACTCTTATATTTTTCTGCTAATATGTTGCATATTTCCTTTTTTTCATTCGTTAGCCGTCCTTCAATTCTTAGAGGGCCTATTTCTATTCTCCTTTTATTCATCTTTTTTGCATAGGAGTAAAGTACTTTGGGGTTTCTTTTTATATTTTGAAGTGTCCTTTCTTCTAAGTCCCTTTTTTCATTTTCTTTCGACTGTATAATCTTTTGTTCTGCATTTTCTATCTTACATTTTATTTCCCTCATTTTCCACACTTTTTTTTCTTTTGCAAGATTTTTCTTCCACTTTTTAATTTTCTGAAATAAGAGAGAGAGAGAGAGAGAGAGAGAGAGAGAGAGAGAGAGAGAGAGAGAGAGAGAGAGAGAGAGAGAGAGAGAGAGAGAGAGAGATTGGCATTAATTATAGTCTTTATTGAAATTTAAAAGAACCTTTGTGCTTATGTGAAAACTTATGAGAGAGAGAGAGAGAGAGAGAGAGAGAGAGAGAGAGAGAGAGAGAGAGAGAGAGAGAGAGAGAGAGAGAGGTTGGCATTACTTATAGTCTTTATTGAAATTTAAAAGAGGCTTTGTGCTTCTGTGAAAATATGTTAGAGAGAGAGAGAGAGAGAGAGAGAGAGAGAGAGAGAGAGAGAGAGAGAGAGAGAGAGAGAGAGTTACTGGTTATGCTATTTCTATCAGAAATCAATAACCGTGAAGAGTTTCTCAACAAATGAGTTTGCTGGTATGTCGATATATTTAACGTGAAATAAGGATGCTATGGTTGATAAAGAGTCTTACGACTCTTACTTGAGAGGAGGTTGGGTTATTGGAGATTTATAGTAGTGACTTGATAAAGCTTACGTAAATAGGATACTTGCCTGATGGAAGGGGGATTTTTTACGTCTTCAACAAAAAATAGTAACTAGAGTTCGTTTAAAATCGTTCCACATTTCAAGTGACCGATTCTTAAAATGTGAAGTTTCTCATGAGTAATTAGAAAACGCGAAATATTAAGTGGTAAACTATAGCAAAAGAGCATCTGAAATTTCTCTGATGAAATCAAAGTCTAGTGTTAAATTATACATGAGAGCTCTAAGTAATATCATATTTTACTTTTATTTCTCTTCATGTTGTGGCTTCTACATTTAATGTCATGTGTTATTAAGTGACATAAGAGAATATACGGATTAATAAAGTATTCGTTTCTATCTGTGAAAATCGAAGAGAACCATAGAAAAAAATTACTTTGATAAATATTTAGAATCAAATTGAGGATTTGAAAAAAAAAAAAAAAAAAAAAACAAGTAGCTGGTATAACACCATCCCTTTATCACTTTGCTATAGTTTTAAATAAATTCAAGGCGTTTGTGAATGAGGAAAAAGTTTTTTATTTCAAGAACGTAGTTCTTATTATCCCAAAGGTACAAGAGGTTAAACGGATTTGCAAAATTCTCATAATGATAAGAAGACTTTTCTATTGCATACTAACGAAATTTTATAGAACCCTACCGAAAATTTAGATTGTTTTATGGAAAATATCTGTAATTACTTCTATATGATTTAAAAAAAAAAATGACAATAGAACTTTTTCGATATCGGATATGAGCATTTTTTTTTTTTTAAGAACTTTGAAACCCTAATATAGACACGATATACTGTACAGTATAAATGATTCCTATAACGTAGTAGGATTTATTTTTCCGAAAAATATTCCGGTGGAACTTAACACATCTCCGTATATATATATATATATATATATATATATATATATATATATATATATATATATATATATATATATATATATATATATATATATATATATATATATATAAGGCCTCACTTTATTCATGTCCGGGGTTTGCTGATTGGTGGCTGTTGGAGATTTTCGTTTGATTGCTCACAGCAAGCGGACCTTATATTGGTGCATGACTTGATTTGGATAGAGGTGAAGAGAGTAAGGAAGGGTGGATCGAGGGATGAAGAGACCGTGAAAAATGAAAATGAAAGGTTGTGGAAAGGAGATCTGGCAAAGAAAAGTGGGTTAAATATTTTCAAAGGTTGCTGGATGTTAAGGATGAAAAAGAGAAAGACTACAAGAGAGGAAGTGAAGAAAGCACTAAGATGAAACGAGAGCAGGAAAAGCACCTGGTATGGATGGGGTGATGGCTTAGATGTTAAAGAAAACGGTTGTGACTGCATCGTCATGTTGGTGAGATTGTTTGATATATGTTTTATTTTGTCAACGCTGCCTGTGGACTATGTGTGTGCGTGTATTGTTCCGCTATGCAAAGGTTAAGGGACATGTGCCTGGATGTTGTAATTCTAGGGGTATTAGTTTGTTAGAAAATAAATGGATTAGTGTTAATCAATAAGATTAGGGATAAAATAGAAGATACAATCCTTGAAGTAGAGTATGGATCAGATTTTTACAGTTAACCAGATATGTGAGAAATACTTAGCAAAAGGTAAGGAGATATATGTTGCATAAAAGGATCTGGAGAAAGCATATGATAGAATTGATAGGGAAGCAACTGGGAATTTGATGAGTTTATATGTAGTTGGTGGAAGGTTGTTGCAAGCAGTGAAGAGTTTATACATAGACAATAAATCGGCCGTTAGAATAGGAAATGAAGTGCATGAGTGGTTTCCAGTGAGAGTGTGGCCTTGACAGGCATGTGAGATGTTGCATGGTTGTTCAATTTGTTTGTTGATGGATTCATAAGAAAGGTAAATGTTCCAGTGTTTGGTCGAGGATTGGAACTGATAAATGAGAGTGATCATGAGTGGGAGGTGAATCAGTTGTTCCTAGTAGATGATACTGCATTGATTGCAAATTCAAAGGAGAAACTGGGTCAATTAGTGACAGAGTTTGGAAGGGTGTGAGAGAAGGAAGTTGAGAGTTAATGTGGGTTAGAGTAAGGTTATGAGATGCACGCATAGCGGAGCTTGGTGTGGTATTGAATGTCATGTTGAATGGAGGGGTTACTTGAGGAAGTAGACCTTTCTAAGCACTTGGGTTCTGGTGTTGCTGCAAATAGTGGAGTGGAAGCAGATGTAAGTCACAGAGTGAATGAAGGATGTAAAGTATTGGAGTAAGGGAAGGTAGTGGTAAAGAAGAAAGGGGCAAGAATTAACGTAAAGAGAGTTTTGTATGAGAAGTGATTGTAAAAACTGTGATGTGGGAATCAGAGCTGTAAGGATGGAGAGTAACAGAGAAACAGAAATTGAATGTGTTCAAGATGAAGTCTCTGAGGTGTATGGCTGGTGTATCTCGATCAGATAGAGTGATGAACGAAGTAGGGAGTGTGAGAACGGTTGTAAAAACTAATTAGCAAGTAGAGAAGATATGAAGAAGGTGATGAATGCAAGAGTTGATGGGAGAAGTACAAGAGGAAGGCCAAGGTTTTGTGGATGGATGAAGTGAGAAAAGCCTTAGGCGATAGGAGGGTAGATGTAAGAGAGGCAAAAGACCATGCTAGAAATAGAAATGATTGACGAGCGATTGTGACACAGTTCTGATAGATCCTGCTGCTTCCTACGGTCGCCCTGGTAACTGCTGAGGTAGCGGCCGCATAGGGGAGTCAGCATAAGAAGCTTCATTTGTAGTGGTTAACAGGGGAGTGTGGGCTGTGACACACTAGCAATACCAACCAAACTCATCAGGCAGGGAGGAATGAAGAGAAGAAAATTCCCCCTTTGATCCTCTAATTTAAATATGTGTTACCTCCCAAAATTAGGGGAAATGCTGTGGTATATATATATATATATATATATATATATATATATATATATATATATATATATATATATATATATATATATATATATAATTTCCAGAAACTTGGGCATTATCATACTCTATATTATGAGGGAGATATTCCAGCGGTGTAAAATTATTAGTCCACAGACAATAGATCTACACTTTTAGACACGCCCTGCTATTTGTGATTTTTCTCAATTTTGATCCTCTTTGTGTTCAAATATTTCCAAACTATATCACCCACTACGTAATACCCTTTCTTCTTTTATGAGATTCAATACCACACAATATTCCAGAAGTCTCTCCTCGGCTGAGGCCTCATTGTGGAATGATATTCCCAATCAAATAGTAAAATCTGTTGACCTTCATAATTTCAAACTTTGTACAAAAGATTTACTAATCTAGTTTCCTAGTTAATTTGTTGCTTATATTATAATCTACTTTCTTATTTCATTTTTTCTATTATTTACAACTCCATTCCTTTACCACATTTGGCTGCTTGGGTTTGTAGCATGTCCCTTTTCCGAAGAGGTGCACCATGTTTCACCCTTACCTCAGGGCAAGTAACTAAACAGATAATGAAGAAAACGATGGAAGAGGTGGTGGACGGGGCTAAACACATAAACCCAGTATGTACTAACGGTGTGGCAGGGTGCACTTCTTTAGAGAGAAGTGTACCAAGGATTCCTGTGTATGTGTCCTACCATGGTAGTGGTATCTTTAGCTTCTTTTCAGAAGCATGTCTTTTAAAAGATATTTAATTTTAAAATGACATCTTTGCTGTTATGGTTTTAATTGAATATTCTTTTATTTTTTTTATTTACAATAAGCGATATCGACGTCAATGACCTTAGGTGTCAGGATGCCAGAAAACCTCAAATCAACCAATCAATCAATCCTGTGTTCAACTGTATTTAAGTCTGACTTATCACCATAGTGTATGACGTCCCAAGGATCGAGAATTACATTCTATACCTTTTTTTATGAAATAAAGTAATTTTTTAGGTAAAAGCAAAGGTCGAATTCCACACACACACACACAAAAAAAGGACAGAAAATAATGAATAAAAACAATATTTCTCACAATGATGGAATCACTTCTAGAAGAGCCATTTTGAAAATGATCCCCGGCGTTTTGTTGCCGAGATGTGAAGATGCATCATTCAGTTTTCTTTTGGAGTTACGCAATGCTGTGCATCTCATCCCCTTGGGTCTCAGATAATTTGCGTCTTATTATCCTGCAAGGGAATTTGGAGTGTTCCCTCTCCACAGGCATTTCTCTGTCTGCCGTTTCATATTCTATTTCCTTCTTTTTCTTTTGAAGCACAACTCGAATTACCTTTGGAAGCATCCGCAAAGGGCAAGTCTTTACATGCTTCATTTGTCGAGTTCACTGGACCTACCACCTCCCCGTTACTCGCCCCATCCCGTCTCTCTCTCTCTCTCTCTCTCTCTCTCTCTCTCTCTCTCTCTCTCTCTCTCTTTCTCATACTCGTATACCAAAGAAGGCCAGAAAATTCTTTATTAGATATTTGCTTCTATTGTAGTTTTCTATTATATATATGTATATATATATATATATATATATATATATATATATATATATATATATATATATATATATATATATTTATATATACATATATATACACGTATATATATATATATATATATATATATATATATATATATATATATATATATATATATATATATATATGATAAATTTTGCACATTTAAACGTGTTTTCATATTTCAAATAAGCCATATATTTTGATACATTAACGTCTGGATTCTCTTAAGGGCCTCGGGATCCGAGCCCAGGCAAAATCACTCAAAGACTATAGAATCTGACCGGCCGGGTTTCGAAGCAGGGTTCAGGATACTTGTACAGTGACCTTACCACTTAGCCAAGTGATAAGGTAACGGTTATACATGTATCCTGAACCAGGGTTCGAAAACCCAGCCGGTCAGATACTATAGTCTTTGAGTGATTTTGCCTGGGCTCGGATCCTGAGGACCTAAAAAGAATCCAGAATTTAATTAATGTATCAAAATATATAACTTATTTGAAATATGAAGACACGTTTAAATGTGTAAAATTTATCGTATATATATATATATATATATATATATATATATATATATATATATATATATATATATATATATATATTTATTTATATATATATATATATATATATATATATATATATATATATATATATATATATATATATATATATATATATATATATATATGGATTAATATCAACACAACATCGTGTTCAAATAGAAATAAATTTCTACCTCATACCTGGGATCGAACGCTAGCCCCTTCTAATGAAAGGCCAGGTCGAAACCAACCATGTCACGAGAGCCCATAAAAAGAATTGGAACCTGACCGCTACCAGCTGTCCGAGGATTTACCTGGCGAGACATCAGTCTCTTACCAGCGAGTTTTACCCAATTCCCCGGGCCACCACGTGACACAATTGGTAGTAATTCATTCAAATTACCCCTAATGAGTCAATATGGATTAATATCAACACAACATCGTGTTCAAATAGAAATAAATTTCTACCTCATACCTGGGATCGAACGCTAGCCCCTTCTAATGAAAGGCCAGGTCGAAACCAACCATGTCACGAGAGCCCATAAAAAGAATTGGAACCTGACCGCTACCAGCTGTCCGAGGATTTACCTGGCGAGACATCAGTCTCTTACCAGCGAGTTTTACCCAATTCCCCGGGCCACCACGTGACACAATTGGTAGTAATTCATTCAAATTACCCCTAATGAGTCAATATGGATTAATATCAACACAACATCGTGTTCAAAAAGAAATAAATTTCTACCTCATACCTGGGATCGAACGCTAGCCCCTTCTAATGAAAGGCCAGGTCGAAACCAACCATGTTACGAGAGCCCATAAAAAGAATTGGAACCTGACCGCTACCAGCTGTCCGAGGATTTACCTGGCGAGACATCAGTCTCTTACCAGCGAGTTTTACCCAATTCCCCGGGCCACCACGTGACACAATTGGTAGTAATTCATTCAAATTACCCCTAATGAGTCAATATGGATTAATATCAACACAACATCGTGTTCAAATAGAAATAAATTTCTACCTCATACCTGGGATCGAACGCTAGCCCCTTCTAATGAAAGGCCAGGTCGAAACCAACCATGTCACGAGAGCCCATAAAAGAAATTGGAACCTGACCGCTACCAGCTGTCCGAGGATTTACCTGGCGAGACATCAGTCTCTTACCAGCGAGTTTTACCCAATTTCCCAGGCCACCACGTGACACAATTGGTAGTAATTCATTCAAATTACCCCTAATGAGTCAATATGGATTAATATCAACACAACATCGTGTTCAAATAGAAATAAATTTCTACCTCATACCTGGGATCGAATGCTAGCCCCTTCTAATGAAAGGCCAGGTCGAAACCAACCATGTCACGAGAGCCCATAAAAGAAATTGGAACCTGACCGCTACCAGCTGTCCGAGGATTTACCTGGCGAGACATCAGTCTCTTACCAGCGAGTTTTACCCAATTTCCCGGGCCACCACGTGACACAATTGGTAGTAATTCATTCAAATTACCCCTAATGAGTCAATATGGATTAATATCAACACAACATCGTGTTCAAATAGAAAAAAATTTCTACCTCATACCTGGGATCGAACGCTAGCCCCTTCTAATGAAAGGCCAGGTCGAAACCAACCATGTCACGAGAGCCCATAAAAGAAATTGGAACCTGACCGCTACCAGCTGTCCGAGGATTTACCTGGCGAGACATCAGTCTCTTACCAGCGATTCTCGCTGGTAAGAGACTGATGTCTCGCCAGGTAAATCCTCGGACAGCTGGTAGCGGTGAGGTTCCAATTTCTTTTATGGGCTCTCGTGACATGGTTGGTTTCGACCTGGCCTTTCATTAGAAGGGGCTAGCGTTCGATCCCAGGTATGAGGTAGAAATTTATTTCTATTTGAACACGATGTTGTGTTGATATTAATCCATATTGACTCATTAGGGGTAATTTGAATGAATTACTACCAATTGTGTCACGTGGTGGCCCGGGAAATTGGGTAAAACTCGCTGGTAAGAGACTGATGTTTCGCCAGGTAAATCCTCGGACAGCTGGTAGCGGTCAGGTTCCAATTTCTTTTATGGGCTCTCGTGACATGGTTGGTTTCGACTTGGCCTTTCATTAGAAGGGGCTAGCGTTCGATCCCAGGTATGAGGTAGAAATTTATTTCTATTTGAACACGATGTTGTGTTGATATTAATCCATATTGACTCATTAGGGGTAATTTGAATGAATTACTACCAATTGTGTCACGTGGTGGCCCGGGAAATTGGGTAAAACTCGCTGGTAAGAGACTGATGTCTCGCCAGGTAAATCCTCGGACAGCTGGTAGCGGTCAGGTTCCAATTTCTTTTATGGGCTCTCGTGACATGGTTGGTTTCGACCTGGCCTTTCATTAGAAGGGGCTAGCGTTCGATCCCAGGTATGAGGTAGAAATTTATTTCTATTTGAACACGATGTTGTGTTGATATTAATCCATATATATATATATATATATATATATATATATATATATATATATATATATATATATATATATATATATATATATATATATATATATATATATATATATATATATATATATATATATATATATATATATATAATACATATATAAAATATTTACGCTATACGCGACCAGCTTCGTTAGAATATATATATATATATATATATATATATATATATATATATATATATATATATATATAAATATATATATATATATATATATATATATATATATATATATATATATATATATATATCTATATATCTATATATATATATATATATAAATATATATATATATATATATATATATATATATATATATATATATATATATATATATATATATAAAATATATATATATATATATATATATATATATATATATATATACTGTATATATATATATATATATATATATATATATATATATATATATATATATATATATATATATATATATACAGGGTATTTATATATCATCTCCTCGTACTGAGGCAGAGGTCCTCAGTTAGAATTCACAAATCGTCTCTATCTTGAGATCTAATTCAATAATTGTCCATTCATCATCTTCTACTTCACGCTTCATAGTCCTGAGCCTAGTATAGCGTAAATATCTAATACATGTATTTTATTTGTGTATTTATTAGTTATATAGCCAGCTCGTGAAGTTAGTCTCAGTCATGTAGCTTAAATTAAATTTATGTAAATTACATAAGAATCTCATCATTTATTTAATTGTATTTTTCATTCAGTATATGTAATTTTCGTTATTTTAAAGAATTAACTTTTTTATTTCACATATTTTGTTACAAAGTCTTATGTAAGCTCGTTTAGGTATGCTGTACAAACCACACTTGGTGTGAGTATGAGAGATTGCGCAATTTTTGTATTTCTTCGTTGTTGGAATAGGCAGGAAATTTCTCAAAACCAATTTACTTTTTTTATTAATGTTTCGAGGAGTAGGTGGGCGGAGATAGTTGAGAGAGAGTATCTTCGCCATGTGTATTGGAACTAGTCTGTTACTTGATTAGTTCGCAACTTTGGCGCCATAAGGACTGCCCCCATGCTTCCAGATCCCCTGACCTAGAAGAATCTAGAATAAGTAGGTCCATATTTTTAGCCCCCAGAAATGCATAAGCAGCAGAAGAGACCCAGCCTATCCATTTGAAAGAGCCAACTTCCTCCAGTGCAGTGAGTGTGTGCCCTCTCAAACGTGATTAACGATTTCTATCCAACATATACGTGTAAAGTGTGTTCAAATGTTGACGAATATACTGATTCATATTTCAAGTGTATTGTGTTAATGTAAGTACTTGTATAACATAAATTTTTGTAACTGGCCCTGTGAGTTTAGGCTAAACATTGACATGTATTTATTTTGGCATAACTGTTCAGTACCTTGTGTGATCCAAAACGAAGTAAGTTAGACAGTTACATTTATGAAAATTCAATTTAGTGTTTAATAATCAGTGTTAAAGTGTTAACTATTTTCATTCATTATCAAAATTAAATATTTTGTGAATTAATTTCCTGTGATAAAAGTAATTATATAATTTTCATTAAGTAATATTTTTTTGGGGGGTTTAGTCTAGGGTGTTGTACAGATTTAATATTCCAAGTAATTTAACTTTGATGTTAACTCTTCGGTATTATTGTTTTGACATTTTATAGAATATATTAATTTTGTAAAGTGTGTATTATAATGATCGCCAACATTTCTTAACAGTGTTTGCTTATATCCCTGACTAGACCTGAAGTACGAGGTTGTTTTTTCATAGTTCAAGAAAAATAATCATCCAGTTTAGTTTTGAGTATACGTAAGTGA
The DNA here is from genome assembly GCF_036898095.1 of Palaemon carinicauda. NCBI lineage: Eukaryota > Metazoa > Arthropoda > Malacostraca > Decapoda > Palaemonidae > Palaemon > Palaemon carinicauda. Next base: position 195,076,136 of record NC_090727.1, read on the forward strand.
CCTTCAGATATGCAGTGTTCATATATATTGCCATCTGGGAGTTATAAAATACTCTCAGAGCTCGGGTATTATTCAAGCGTAACAGATTTATGTTAAAACAAACAGGTGAGTTTGGAGCTTGGAAGTTTATGTAATTCTCCAGCGGTATATATATATATATATATATATATATATATATATATATATATATATATGTGTGTGTGTGTGTGTGTGTGTGTGTGTGTGTGTGAGTGTACGTATATGTGTATGTCTGTGTGAGAGGATTTACTTTCCAAGTTATTTTTTTCTAAATTGAAGTAAGATGTTAGAGTGCACGATTTAATTCTCTCGCAGCCGAAGAATAGCCACTAAGGCTAAACCGAATGTTTAATAACAACTTGGTGTTTTCTTCAAGCGATGCAGAATATGTCAGTCTCTAGGTGGAGGATTTATTCAAAAAGGATTCTTAGCTTCAGGTATTACTTGAACAAATTCCTTCTCTTCTAATACCGAACACTGCAATTCAATCTTTTGAGTTTTGTTCGGATAGCTTTTGATGAACACATTGCTAATACATCCAACATTTTCTTCTGGCGTTGTCCATTTTGGATATTTTTTTTTTAACTTTTTATCACAATGTTTACAGTATGATTACATTCAATAGCATTTTTCTATAAACATAACCCATCTAATTGATTTTTAGTTACTCAAAAACAATAATTTATATATTTTTTGTGAACATTCTATTCATTCTTTCTTTATAGATATTTTTTAAAAGCCACCGATCATAATGAAATTTACACTTAAGAAAGGCATGTGTTTCCTCTTTCGTATGTCGTTTCTTCTTACTGACCCAAACAGCATATAAATAACCAACAATCAATACAGTGGCGCTATTATAATCCTTTTTCGTCCTATATCTGTAACTTAACATTAATGTATTTAAAAAATTGTCCCTGTTTATGTCACAAGTATGAAATAATACACTTTTGACATAAATCAATATTTATAGATTACTGGTACAGACCATATCCAGTTTGAATGCACAAGTACCACTTCTCTTACTCGCCTAATAGATGAAATAAAAAGTTGTTTTTGAGGTACTTTTGCAACATTATTAGAGGTGTTATTTTCATATGAATAGCTCTAGTTCCACAAAGCTCTGGTTTTGTTTTGATAGTAGATATTTTCCAAGGTACATATTTCATATTATCCTTTACTCCTTGAATCTTTGCGTTTATTCAATTTTTAAAGATAGCTGAGATAGGCTGGACGACAAAGTGATAGTAGATCAGAAGGAAAAGTTTAAGTGTTGAAGGACGAATGAAGAGCAATTATCTAGAGACCTTTACATAAGAAAATACTTATAGAATGATATTGACACTTTTTTCTTCATTATAGACAATATTTGTTTCATATATCATTCCTAACTTAAATGGGTGAGTCATGACTCGTTTATAAAAATCCCTCCAACTTTTAATTATTTTCTTTATTATGGCGATAAAAGCTTAACAAGCTGCTATCCCATCGCCCTACAAGCATTATATTTCCTTTATAAACCTAAAGTTATTACCATATTGACAAAGATAATTCTTTCATTATTATTATTATTATTATTATTATTATTATTATTATTATTATTATTATTATTATTATTATTATTATAAAATCAAAGTTTGAGAGGAGTTGAGTCGGGAATCTACTGTACTCGTACATTCTTGTCTTGCTGTCTAAAGAAGCGAGGTGCCAATTATCTGATTTAGGTCAAAGACATTACAAAGACACCGATACAATGTAAATATAAATATTTTAGCATATTAAGGGAAAGTCAACTTGTAATGTATGAGACACTTGTAAAACAATGAAAATTTAATGCGGCGTAGGCTACATTTTTTGTTCTTTTTTTTACACTGTTGGTGTTCGGATCTGTTATGATTGTCCAAGGAACACAGTCACACTGTTACTGTATTAACGAGCTGTGCGTAAGGCTGGAATCACATAGCAAGTGACATGACATGCTTGACACCAGACCCGAAAGGTGTCATGCGTAAAAAGGAAAGTTGTAACAAATAACTTTTCCGGCTGCGTCACATACGAAGTAACGACACGCTAGGAACAGAAAACGCGTGTGGTCACATGATGACCAAAAGTGAACCTGTTCACTTTTCTGTGTCGCATGTCTGGCAAAACTCTGCTCTTTAGCATTACTTTTCATTTACTTGCATAGTAAAATTTCATTATAATTTCTGAAAAATCCACTGTAACCTGCTGTTCATTTTTTATTCATTTCTTTAGATGAGAATCAAATTTTAATAAGCTTATACTATAAAAAATACATTGTGTTCAACCTACTGTCGTATGTTTTTATTTCTATATATATATATATATATATATATATATATATATATATATATATATATATATATGAATGGAATTTAATGTCAATTTGAAAAGAATATCAAATACAGGTACATCGTTTTCAACCTGCTGTTATGAATTTCGTATTTTCAAAAAAATTTTCATAATTTAAAAGAATACTACAGTTAACGTAAATGGACTTAATACTTTGAATAAGCAAATTAAAATAATAAACTTTATGTTTCTTTATAATCTAGATGTAATTTTCGTCCAAGAGCATAATATAAAAGGGGAAGGGAAATTGGAATATGTTGAAAAATACTGCAAAGTGTTGATTAATTATACACAAATTCTTAAGGGTGGAATAGCAATCTTTTTAAATAAAACATCTAATGTGGAAATTTTGAATTTTGAAAACGATACTGATGGCTATGTAATGAGTGTTAATTGTCGCTATTCAAACGTTACTGTTCAATTATTAAATGTTTATGCTCCAGCTGGGAATAGTAAGAGGAAAGAAAGGGAGAAATTGTTTAATACAGATATTTTATATTTCTTAAGGAACAATATAAGTAATATCATTATGGGGGGAGATTGGAATTCTACTACCTGTATGAGAGATTGTTCTAATTCCGATAGTGAACTTCTATCAAAGTCATTAGTAAACTTGAAAAGCAACTTGAAACTCATAGATGTTTGGAATTCATGTCATCACCAGGTGGAGTATACTTATGTTAGGGAGAATTATGGTTCAAGGCTGGATAGGTTTTATCTAAAAGATTTACATAACCATGTGGCAAATATTCAAAATATTCCTGTTAGCTGGACTGATCATTGTATTATAGTATTAGCTTTGAAATTAGAAAATGTAGCGTTGCCAGGTAAAGGGTACTGGAAACTTAATAGTAATATTCTAGATACAGATATTGTAAGAGACAATTTTCTTATGAATTGGAATAATATCAAGAGGAGCAAAGATAGAGTTGGAAATATTTTGTGTTGGTGGGAATATGCGAAAGCTCAACTGGAATCTTTCTTTATTACGTGTTCAAAGCAGATTAACCAAGCAAAATATGGGCTATTGAATTTACTGAACTACCAGTTGAAAGATGAAATAGGAAAAGGGGTATTGAATAAGGACAAGTTTTCGTTAGTGAACTCTTTGATATTAAGAATAAATAGTATTCAAGACGAGATCTGTGAAGGAGTCAAAATTAGAGCAAAGGTGGATGATAAGTTAAAGGGTGAACAAGTTTCAGCGTACCTATTAGGGAGGGAGAAAAACTCTAAATCGTATGTAAATAAGATAAAGAGGGACGATGGTACCGAAATACTAAATCCCAAAGCTATTGCGTTAAATATAAGGGAATATTTTGAAAAACTTTTCAAAAAAGAGAAATGTCATAAGTCTTATCAAGACCTGTTTTTGAATCTAGTAGATAAAGTTATTGATGGGAATGAGAATGATATTTTAACCTCAGAAGTGACAGAGTCTGAAGTACTGAAAGCATTGAGAGGGATGAAGAACGGCAAAAGCCCGGGAATAGATGGTCTCACTGTTGAGTTTTACAAAAAGTTTTGGAAAGAAATAAAAAACAATTTTATGAGCTTAGTAAAGTTTATTTTCAAATATAAGACCATCTCTAAAATGAATAAAGGAATAATAACGCTTATACCGAAGGAAGGAGATTTAGGTTTTATTACAAACTGGAGGCCAATAACAATGCTAAACGTGGATTTTAAAATAATAGCGAAAATAATAACTAATAGGTTAAAGAATGTGTTACATTTAATTATTTCCCGCGAGCAGTTTAGTTGTGTTGATGATAGGTCAATTATCAACTTGAATTCCATCATGAGAGATATTATGATTTATGCAAATGATAATGATAAACAAGCTGCGATAATAAATTTAGACTGGTCTAAAGCTTTTGATCGTGTTGATCATGACTTTTTATATGCTATATTGAGCAACTTTGGTTTTGATCCTAGTTTCATTCAGCTAATACAAATGTTATATAAAGACGCTGAAAGTGTAGTATGCATAAATGGTAACATCTCTGATCCATTCCCTATAAAAAAATCGGTAAGGCAAGGGTGTCCATTATCCATGATTTTGTTTATTATCTACCAGGAACCCTTTTACAGGATGATGAAGATTAAGCTTGTAGACATGTCATTGAATTTGCCAAATAATTTAAAGGTTTCTGTTCTAGGATATGCTGATGATTCTGTTATCGTAGTTACTAGTGACAAAGGAATATTAGAATGTTTTAATATAATCACAGATTATGAAAAGGCAAGTGGTGCAAATTTAAACAGAAAGAAAACTTCAATTTTAGGCATTGGGAAATGGAGAAATAAATCAGAATGGCCAATAAATGGATGTCATTATCTTCATAACTCCTGTAAAATACTAGGTGTTTATCATAGTAATAATTATCAAGATAGTGTTAATCTAAATTGGAATAATCTAGAGAGTAAGATAAACAAAGTTATAGGTATATTTAGGAATAGGAAGCTGACTGTGTTTCAAAAATGTATTGTAATTAATTGTAAAATTTTAGCAAAAACGTGGTATGTATCACATGTATATATAGTTCCACAGGATTGTGCCAAACGAATACAGAGGAGTTTATTTAGATATTTATGGAATGGAACCTGTGAACCCATTGCAAGAAACACCGTATTTTTACCAAGGGCAGAAGGAGGGCTAGGAATAATGAATATTGTACATAAATCGAAAGCTATTATGTTCAGAACTTTTAACAAGATTTCTATGAGTAAGTGTTATGGTTTCGAGATTATGTATTATTATTGTAAAATAAAAGCTAGTGTTTCAATTGAAACTGATAAAACTTATAGAGATTGTACTATTTTTATCACATCATATTAAAGTGAGATGATAGATGTTTTAAGGAAAGTATATAGTTTAAAGAATTATCCTAAGGTGTCTGTTAAAGAAATATACTGGTTACTAATGAACTGTAAAGACTATAAACCAAAGATAGAGTTATTGTACCCGCTTTTTAATTGGAAACAGATTTGGAAGCATGTAAATAATAAGTATATTGATAAGAACAGCAGAGATACAGTTTATAGATACGTTAATGAAATACTTAATACCAAAGATAGGCTTCATATGATGAAAATCTCGAATGAAGATAAATGTCTCTTTTGTGGATGTATTGAAAATAATATGCACATATTTTATTTTTGTCCCTCGTCAAAAAACATTCTGATTTGGTTAAAGTCAATACTAAATAGCTGTTGTAAAATTGAAACAGATAGTTTACTAAGAATTATTAAGTTAGATTTTAAGACACCGTCGAAGAAAGACGAAAACACTGCAATGGTGTTACTATCAGATTTTGTAGCAGGAGTGTGGTTGGGTCGATCTTTGGGTCTTTTGGCAGTCGACCCAAACCTAATAACTTATATAGTGAATAAAATGTCAAAAACCAAGTTTTTATTGAGTAAAGTTTATGTGAATAAATTAGACAAGCTCTTTACCAAAGATTATGTACTTAATGCTATTGTAAAATAAAGAATAAAAAGAAATATAAGTTACTCTATAAGATATAAGGCTTACTTACTTTGTTATTTGTAAAGGATGTAATTTATTATTATTTTATATTGTATATATGAAGTCATTGTATTGATCCTTTTGTAAAATTTAATAATAAAAAGAAAAAAAAAATTTAAAAGAATAGATTTTGCTCAACCTGCTGTTTTAAGCGTAGTTTTGGTGTCAGTATTTTTTTTTTCTTTTTTTTTATGTTTTCTGTGTGTGTTTGTTTTGTTGTTGTGTTCTTTGTTAATGTTTTTGCTGCTGGTTCTAATTTCAACTCGACGGAGGGTCAAGATTATTTTTTTTTCCTGATGATACTGGTTTTCGCCAATTACAACCTTGATATTGCAAATATGGAAGCACTATTTCCTTCACTTCCACATAAGTCTTGTATGACATTTTTAAACGAGGTATTTTTGAGGGCGTCTTACGCTATTGGCGTGTCCCCTGAGTCGCAAAGCCAGTCAGAGATTTTGGGGAAAGTGTCCTCGGGGATTGCTGCAAGGATATTATCTGCATGAGCGAGTCACGCCCTTGATGCGAAAGTGAACCTCGGCCCGCTGGAACCAATCAGACGCTTTCTCTGATGGCGAAGGGTAGTAGTTTCAACAGTGCATCATGAGTTGCAAAGTCAGGATTGGTAAGCGGCATCGTAACAAGGGTAAAGCTTAGTGAGTGGTGGGCGAAAGCTGATGGTGAGGAGCTGATCACTTGGAGTGCCACCAACGTGCGAAGTGGTCGTTAACAGAGAGGCGAGATGAATGTACTTAACCTTTATTTAACAGATAACGAGTTCATATACAAGCAGTTCCGAGCAAAAAATTTCACAAAAATTGAGCACACTAATACATGCAAAGGAAAACCTAAACAGGTTCGGTTATCAGTGCAGAGAAGAGCGACAGATAATTAATTTAATGCAAAAACGTTATAGTGTACAAGCGTGTATGAAACACTTTGGTAGCTCAGCAACTAGCTGGCATCTACTGTACATAGCCAAACACAAAAATTGCCTTATACGTAAGCCAGTATTTTCTAGAGAAGAAGCAGAACAGAGGAATTTTTTATTATATTTCAAAACCATTTAATTGAACAGCTAGAGAGAGAGAGAGAGAGAGAGAGAGAGAGAGAGAGAGAGAGAGAGAGAGAGAGAGAGAGAGAGAGCGGCCAAAGGACATGGTAG
>NC_090727.1:195090723-195138223 GCF_036898095.1 Palaemon carinicauda
CTTTTCAATAAATGGACTACGGTTTGATCGTAACGTGCTGAAGAAATTTATTTCTAGTGGACAAAACTTTGTGTAAACTTTCACCATATATGAATGCTATCAATCAAGTCTGCTGGTAGGTGAAAAACTTGGATAAAACTCTATGGTCTATAAAACATTGGTCTCAGGCGGTAAATCTTTCTTTTGGGGCCTTTAATGGCATACTTGATAGCTACCTTGCCTTTCACTTGAACTGACTAAGGTTCGATCCTTCTAGGAGGTAGATATATATATATATATATATATATATATATATATATATATATATATATATATATATCCCCTCTCTAATGAAAGGGGATACCTTAACGAGGTGATAGGGTTTGCGCATCACAGTAATCAGCAAAACTATAATAATGATGGCCACCCATATTAGGTGAGCAGTTAGACGAAAATCTCCCACCATCACCCTTCCACAGTGGCTAGCTTGGTGATTAAACCTTGCCAGAACCAAGAATTGTATATCACAGCCCTGTCTCGGCCCCCAGTCCCCAGCGGCAGTGGATCATCTGCCCAAGGTGGCGGGTATCTACATTACACTGTAGGGTGCTAAAAATCTCTGGACTAGAACAGGCCACCTTCGGAAACTAAACCATGCAACCTACAACTCCAGGACCCTGTCTAGGGAAGAAGGTCTTACTGTGTTACTAGAAGAGTTGAAATAAATAAATTTGGATATAATAGGATTGAGTGATATTTGAAGGAGAGGGGAATCTTATATAGACTTAAAAGAGGGTCCTATATTTTGCTTCAGAGGACATGAAGAGAACAAAGACAATTGAGTGGGTTTTCTTTCCAATAACAGTCTTGCAGGTAACATTGAAGAATTCTGTGGTATTAATTATCAAACTAAATAAGGAGTATAAACTGAAGATCATTCAAAAGTGTGCAGAAACTTTTAAGAAGCTCTGGAGATATCTATGAAAAAAATATGAGACTCAATTTACATTTGTTATGGGTGATTTCAATGCTAAAGTAGGTCAACGGAAGAGAAGAGACTCACCAGTAAGTAAATTTGGAGTAGGCACAAGGAATGGCAAAGGAGACATGCTTGTACAATTGGCTGAAAGAAACTTTCTTAAAATCATGAACACCTTGTTTTATAGAAAGGAACATAGAAAATGAACATGAAGTCCAAATGGAAAAAAAAAAAAAAAAAAAAACATCAAAAAAAGAATATTTCATTCGCAGTGAAAAAGTCAATTTATTTAAAGATGTAAGAGTGTCAAACAAGTTAAAGTCAAGTGATCAAAGCATGGTGAGAAGAAGAATATTTTTTAGATCTGTGGAAAGAGAGAGTAAAATAAATTTTAAGAAAGAAAATAAACACTCCTGTAATAAGAAAAAATATATAACTAATTTAGTTTAGCAATACAAAAGACGTACTACCAGGGGCATGATGAATTTGAAGCAAGTAAAAAAGAAATTAACAGTAATTTAACAAAATTTGTATTGGAATCAGCCTTACCTTACCTTATTTTTTGTTTGGGTTCCCCCAGGTCCCTCAGTGTGAGGCACCTCGTATATCCACCAGAGAGTTGCTATTGCATCTTCCGGTGTATTTTGCATCTTCCAGTCTTGGATGGTCTGGGATGCATCTTAGGTATTTATCGAGCTTATTCTTAAACACATCTACTCCTGATATGTTTCTTAGATGAGCTGGCAGCACATTAAATAGTCGCTGCATTATCGTTGCTGGTGCGTAGTGGATTAATGTCCTGTGCGCCTTTCTCAGTTTACCTGGAATGCTTTTTGGCACTATTAATCTACCTCGGCTTGCTCTTTCTGATATTTTAAGCTCCATGATGTTTTCAGCAATTCCTTCTATTTGCTTCCATGCTTGTATTATCATGTAGCGTTCTCTTCTCCTTTCTAGACTGTATAGTTTTAAAAATTGCAGTCTTTCCCAGTAGTCAAGGTCCTTAACTTCTTCTATTCTAGCAGTATAGGACCTTTGTACACTCTCTATTTGCGCAATATCCTTTTGGTAGTGTGGGTACCATATCACATTGCAGTACTCGAGTGTACTACGCACATAAGTTTTGTAAAGCATAATCATGTGTTCAGCTTTTCTTGTTTTAAAGTGTCTGAATAACATTCCCATTTTTGCTTTACATTTAGCCAACAGTGTTGCTATTTGGTCGTTGCATAACATATTCCTATTTAAAATTACACCAAGGTCTTTAATTGCTTCCTTGTTTGTGATTGTCTCATTATTAGGTCCCTTGTATGCATACACCATTCCTTCTCTGTTTCCATAATTTATTGATTCGAATTTATCGGAGTTAAATACCATCCTATTTATCTCCGCCCATTCATATATTTTGTTTAGATCTCTTTGTAGTGAGTTCCTATCTTCATCACAAGTAATTTCTCTACTTATTCTTGTGTCATCGGCGAAACTTCTCACTACGGAGTTTTCAACATCACAGTCTATGTCTGAGATCATAATAACAAATAGCAGTGCAGCTAATACCGTACCTTGGGGCACACCAGATATTACCTGGGCTTCATCTGATTTCTCGTCATTTGCAACCACTATCTGTTTTCTGTTTTGCAGGAATTCTTTTACCCATTTTCCTATCTTTCCCACAATATTATGCCTTCTCATTTTTTTCTCCAATATGTTATGGTCTACCTTGTCAAAGGCTTTTGCAAAATCTAGATAGATCACATCTGTGTCTTTTTCATTTATCATATTATTGTATATGTTTTCATAGTGTGCTATCAGTTGGGTCTGTGTACTTTTTCCAGGTACGAAACCGTGTTGACCCATATTAAACAAATTATTTTTGACCAATTGGTTCATTATTTTCTTTTTTATTACCCTCTCATACACTTTCATAATATGTGATGTTAGACTAACAGGCCTATAATTGCTTGCCTCTAGTCTTGATCCACTTTTCAAGATAGGGGTTATATAAGGTAATTTATGTTTAACATATATCTCGCTCATATCTACAAGAGATACGTAAAAAAAGTTCCTAAACAAGAAGATAGAGGAAAACTGTCAGAAAAAAGGCCAAAAATCTAATAAAGAAAAGATTACAAATGAGGGTGAAATCCTAGAGATTAAATACAATTAGCAGAATTAACCAAAACAATAAACAAACTAAAGACCCAAGATATGTGTAAAAGACAATAAGACAAAAAAATGAGGAAACACTAAAGAAATAAAGAAGAATCAAATTGATGAATAACAGATTTTGAACAGGGTGCCAACAGATGTGTGCTTTAAAAGATGAAAAATGGAAATATTATCCACAATAGAGATGGAGTGATAAAAATTACCGAGAATTTCAATACAATATGATCCAGTAGTGATACCAGAAATAACTTCACCACTAGAAATAATGAAACACCTGAGGCGGTATCAAACGTATTAGTAGAAGTAAAGAAAGCTTTAAAAGGCATGAAAAGAGACAAAGTAGAAAGGGAAATTGGCCTAACAATTGATTTAATAATAGATGGAGATTTCATAGTAGTAAAACTGGCTGAACTCTACACCAAATGTCCGCAAGAATGTTCTGTATCTACAGCTTGGAAAAAATATTTATCATCATACTAATTCACAAAAAGGGAGGCACAAAAGACCTGAAAAATTACCGCCAAATAAGTTTATTATCCGTAATATGTATATTTACAAAGATCATATTAGGCTGAATAGGAAGACAACTAGATTTTAAACAACCAAGAGCGCATGCAGGCTTTAGAAGTGGGTATTCAACAATTGTCCATATCCATATGAGTAACCAAAGGATGGAAAAATCAACAGCGTTTTACAAAGCACTATGTATAACATTTATAGAATATGAGAAAGCTTTTAATTCTGCCAAAACCTCAGCCGTAATGAAAGCACTTTGCAAACAAAGAAAAGAAGAATGTCATGTCAGAACACTTGAAGATATCTATATAGGAAGTACAGAAATCATAAAACGACATGAAGATAGTTAGAAAATTCCGAATGAGGAAGGAGTTAGACAGAAAGAGCTTAATCTCGCCTAAATTACTCACAGCATGCATATAAGAAGAGTTTAATAATTTAGATTTGGAAAATGCAATTATTATAATAATGGGGAATACCTTAAAAACTTGAAATCTGCAGTTGGCATAGTAGTGTATAGTGAATCAGGATGATAAAAGATTTGAATAAATAAAGCAGAAATGTAGGACAGAAAATGAAAATGAGTAAAACTAAGATTATGTTCATTGGAAATGCAGAAAGACAACAAATAAGAGCTATAGAGAAATCTCTAGAGATTGCTAATGCATATTCTTACTTTGGAGAGACAGTAAGTGTTTCCCAGGGCACCAAACCGAAATTAAAAAAAGGATGAAGAACATTTGTTTAAACAAAATGAGATTATGAAAAGTAAAATGCCTCTTTCTCTAAAAAGAAAAGCATTTAATGAGAGGGTCCCACCAATATGAAATTATACATCAGAAACTTGGAGCCTTAATAAAGCCTTAGAACATAAACTAGTTACAACTCAAAGAGCTATGCAAAGAATAATGATGGAAATAACGCAAACAGATAGAAAAAGAGCAATTTGATGAGAACATACTAAAGTAGAGGTTATTGTAACAACATGTAAGAAAAAGAAATGGACATGAGCAGGAGATATAATGAGAATGCTATACACCGGATGGACATTAAAATAATATAATGGGTCCCAAGATATGGTAAATTAGGAGGGAGAAGGAAGAGAAGACGCTGGATTGAGAAACTAAGAAACATTACCCCTGTGTACTGGCACAGAAATACCATAAACAGATGCAAGTAGATGGATATGTCTGAGGCCGTTATTTTGCAGTGGACTAATAAAGGTTGATATATATATATATATATATATATATATATATATATATATATATATATGTGTGTGTGTGTGTATATATATATATGTGTGTGTATATATATATATATATATATATATATATATATATATATATATATATATATATATATATATGTCTGTATCTGTGTGTGAGCATACTTGAATGAATACTTTTCATTACAACATGTTATTCTGGGGAAGGAAATTATAAATGATCTTCTTAACATTCGTAATTTAAATGCTCTATTATAGATAACTCTTCTGAATAATAAAAACCATCGCAACATTAGTCACTCTTTTATCACAAACAGAAGGGTCATCTGAAGTGGCTTAGCTCTTCAAACACGATACGCTTCTCCTCTATCCAAGCCAACACAGGTGGCTCCAGGGTATGGATTTGCTTTTTTTTCTATCAAGTTTTCTTCTACTCATTTATTTTGATACGTCAGAATTTGTTATCATGTTACTAACCAATCATCATACTACTCGCGATCTGAATATTCATATTACTAACCTATCATATCCTTTCTTCTTATAACTGCAAATTGTATACTCGTGTTCTAATCTATCATCTCATTTCTTCTAATACCTGCAAGCTGTGTACTTATGTTTCTAACCTAGGAACTCCTCCTTCCTTCTAGTACCTGCAAATCGTAAATTCGTGTTACTTATCAATCGTTCCCTTTATTTTAATAACTGTAAATTGTGTACTCATGTTACTAACCTATCATATTCTCCTTTGTCCTAATAATTGCAAGTTGTATACTCGTGTTACTAACATATCATCTCCTCATATATTCAAATACTTGCAAATTATATACACGTTACTAAAATATTATCTCCTCCTCTCTTTCAATAACTGCAAATTGTATAATCGTGTTATTATCTTAGCATCTCCTTTCTTCTAAAAACTGCAAATTGTATAATCGGATTATTAAACTATCATCTGCTCTTTTCTTCTAATAACTGCAAATTGTATGTCGTATTAGAAATCTATCATCTCATTTCTTCTAATAACTGCAAATTATATACTCGTGTTTTTAAACTATCATCTTATTTCTTCTAATAACTACAAATATTATAATCATGTTACTAGCCTATCATCTCCTCCTCTCCTCTAATAACAGCAAATTATATACCTGTGTTACTAAGCTATCATCTCTTTTCTTCTAATAATTGCAAATTATATACTCGTGTTACTAACCTATCAGCTCCTCCTTTCTTCTAATAACTGCAAAATGTTAACTCGAATTACCAACAGATCATCTCCTTTCTTCTAGTACACAAATTGTATACTTGTGTTACCAAACTATCATTTTCTCTTTTCTTCTATCAAGTGCAAATTGTATACTCTTGTTACAAATCTATCATCAACTTTTCTCTTTTAAGAACTGTAAATTGTAAACGCGTGTTACTATCCTATCATCTCTTTCCTCCTAATAACTGTAAATTGTATAATCGTGTTACTAACCTATCCTCTCCTTCTTTGTTCTAATAACTGCAAATTATATAATCGTGTTCCTACCATCTCCTCTTTTCTTCTAATAACTGCAAATTGTATACTCGTGTTACTAGACAATATTTTTTTCTTTCTTTTATTAACTAAATTGTATAGGTCTATTTGTCTTACTCTCTTATTATCTCCACTTTTCTTCTAATAACTGTGAATTGTATAACAGTGTTAATAACCTATCATCTCCTTTATTCTAATCCCTGAAAATTGTATACCCATATTACTAACACATCATCTACTCTTTTCTACTAATAACTGCAAACTGTCTACTCATGTTACTAACCTATCATTTCCTCCTTTCTTCTAGTAACTACACTTTGTGTTTATTTCGGTATTAGACCCTCTTTCAGGCAAGTTTTGTTGAAAATAATGGCTGCCTCAGTTGCATTGATCTTATACTCCATCTTCTCGATGTCTCTTATTATCTTCTTTTCAGGATTACTGCATACAGCCAGTAACTGAGCAAAATTAACCCTTCATGATGGGTAGTCAAATTCAGGAATAATTGGCAAATCAAGTTTTAACGTAAAATTAAAAAATCAAGTAAAATTCACAATTCGGGTAAAAGAATACAGAGTACAAGCTATGCGTTTCGAGAGGGCTGTCTCCCTTCTTCAGGCTTGAGTGCTGGAAAGGATGAGAGCTACGTCCTAAGCAAATCCGGCTTAGGCAGAGAGGCAGTGAATTTTCATTGGCTGCCTCTGGCGATGTGGGCGGAGTGAATAGAATGGCTGATCCTTATTGGCTAAGCAGCTCGCCGAGAGCGGCTGTAGAACAGTCAGAGTGCCTTCCACTCCCTCTAGGGTGATAAGTCGCTATCTTGTCTTCTGGGAGCTGGGCTCTGATTGGTGGGAGTGCTCGCCAAGAGGGCATGTAGGCTAGGCAGACAATCCTGTCACTGATCAAAGCTGTCAGGGTTGGTTGTGTCTTGATCAGTTGGGTTGTCTTGGTTGGAGATGTCATGATTGGTTGGGTTACTTTTCCGTGTGTTGTTCCTCCGACAGGAGGATCGGAGGAGCATTTCCTAGGTAGTGTTAAGAGTCAGCTTTTTTCTCTGTATAAGAACAGCTTCAAGTATGCGAAGTCTCCTGCTATCTGGAGCACGGCCGATGATCTTGGTGTTCTTAATTATTTCCTCACATTTGATGTTGTTGTTGTGGACGTGCAGGGCAGTCTCTTTATGAATGGCGCATGATGGTCATTCCTATGTAATGTCCAGAGCATCCTAGAACTGCGGGCATAAGTTGAAATAGACCATGTTGGTCTGTCTGAGGATGTCCTGAGTCGTTGGGGCTGAGTTGTTCTTCATGATGAGAGACCTTGTCTTGTTGGTTTGATAATGAATAATCAGCCTGACCTCTGTGCTTTTATCCACAGGGGAGATGTGACTCTTTATTATGTCTCTCATGGCCTTTTCATAATTCTGGTAATCCCAATACATGAACCCTTTATAGTAAAGGTTGATGAGAGTTGTGGTGTTCACCGTAAGTTGTTCGGCCTGGTACCAGGTGTCCATGGCTAGCTTGATTTCACGGCTAACTTGCCTGTTAGAGTAGCTATTGTTCACCAGGACCCGGGCGACTCAGTTGAGTTCTTGGTGTGTGGCAGCCCAAGAGAAGAAGTGGGAGAGGGCTCTGCAGACGTAGGCTTTGATGGTGGAGGCCTTGTACCTGGCAGGGCATTCACTGTTTCCATTCAAGCATAACCCGAGGTTAGTGGGCTTAATGTACACACTAATATCAAATCAAGTAGGGTTAGGAGAGATGAGAACATCTAGGAAGGGCAGCCGTCCATCTTTGCTATGCTCGACAGTAAACCTCAGGCAGCTGCATTCCTCAAACGTCCTGCGGAGAGTCTCGATGTCCTGGGTAGAAGGGGCCATGACAAAAGTATCATCTACGTATCTCAGGTACACGCCTGGAAGACGTATTCGTGAAAAAACCCCCTCTTCAACAACTCCCATATAAAAGTTGGCAAAGACCACACCAAGCGGAGAGCCTATCGCTACATCATCCTTCTCTATATACGTGTGGCCCCTGTGTGTAGTAAAAGGGGCCTTTCTAGTACATATTTCGAGCAGAGTGTGGAGGGCCTCCTCAGGGATGTTCAGGGTTGGAGTAGAAGGGTCCCTGTAGACTCTCTCCAGGATCAAGTCGATGGTCTCTCCAACAGGTACGTTTGTAAAAAGGGACTCCACGTCCAGTGAAGCGATGGTGCCACTGTTGGGGGATCCTTTTAGCTTACTCAGGAAGTCGATGGATGAGGCGACACTGTACTCGTTCAGAACATAAGGGGTCAAGAGGCTGCTGAGTCTTTTTGCCAGGTGGTTGGTCGGTGTCGGGCACTGGCCGATAATAGGTTGGAGTGGGTTGCCGTTCTCATGAGTCTTCACATTACCATGTAGGTAACCATGGCTAGAATCCCCAGTAATGGTCTGGAAGTGGACGGAGTTTATGGCTGCATTGATTGTTTCAATTGCCTTGTTGGCCTCTCTCTTGATCTCTTCGATGGGATTGTAGGAGAGCTTTTCAAACTTGGATGAATCTCCCAATATTAGGTCGAGTTTGCTGTGATACTCTTCCGTATCTATCGAGAAAAAGGCAGCAGTCTTATCAACTCTCCTCACGGTCACATGGGCCTCCTTCCTCAGCTCCCTAGCTGCCTCCCTCATGTCACTGGAGACGATGCCACTGTTGTAACGTCCACGATCCGTAAGGGTTTCAGCCAAGAGTAGGGGCTGGAGGTCATCAGTTGTTTTAAGGTCACCTTTCCCCTGGTGGCTAAGGATAGAATCTATTTAAAGTTCAACTTCTAGTCTCTTACCTGTGGGTTTGGGGCACGATATGAAGTGGCAGTTAAACCCCAGCCGGAGGATTTCATCCTGGATGATTGTAGGGGTATAGGAGGAAATATTAATATATTCTTGCTTGGTTTCAGGGATACGGAGTTTGCCTCCATTAATGTCAATAAGTTTCTTGTGAATAATCCGCAACCTCTTAGCCCAGTCACATTCCTTAAGGGTACGGATAGCCTGACGGATGTTGTCCAGATATGCCAAGCTATTTAGGGACAGGTGGACAGGTAGTGATTGTCTCAAGCTCTTAAGCTTGAATTAGTAAGATAACTTCTCTGCAGTAAACGTGATGATTATGAGAAACCGCATCTGCAGAGAACGCTCGAAACTCTCTCCTCGTCTAGACTCTAGTAAAGTTACACACTGGAGGAATGCATAGCATGAATAATAATGTTGCAGAAAATGACTATGCTATAATATACGGTATGTAAAAATAATAGCAAAAATAATTAGAAATGTAAACAACTTAGGCCTCATTGAAGGTTGCAGACGACACGGATGCAATTATCGTTGTTATTCTGTCCCCCCAAGGACACTTTCTCCGTCTGAGGAATGGGAGGGGCTGGTGCCTGCAGTGAACCTCTCGCTGTGCATAGTAGGCATCACGTAAACGTTTATGCTGCGTCTTTTTTAACTTATTACAGCTACATTTTATTCTTCCCATTTAAAATCAATTTCCCATTTCTTTCAATTTACCTAGACATCAGACATCATGTGTGTGTGGGGGGGGGGGGGGGGGGCAGACATCATGTCGGCACCAGGAATGAGGTCAGTCGAGGGCCAAATTATGACCTGGCACCAAGGAGCATAAAGAATGACATAGTCAATACAATAAGGAGACCATTTAAACCAATTATTATTATTCTTTCAGCGCACCTGTCTTCTTACTAGGGAAGTGATTGTCTCAATCTCTTAAGCTTGAATTAGTAAGATAACTTCTCTGAGAGACCGCATCTGAAGAGAACGCTCGAAACTCTCTCCTCGTTCTAGACTCCAGTAAAAATAAACGCTGGAGGAATACATAGCATCCATAAATAATAATGTTGCATAAAATTACTATACTATAATATACTGTATGTACACACTTATGCAATATATATATATATATATATATATATATATATATATATATATATATATATATATATATATATATATATATATATATGTATATATATATATATATATATATATATATATATATATATATATACATATATATATACAAATATATGTACACACATAATATATATATACACACACACACACATATATATATATATATATATATATATATATATATATATATATATATATATATATATATATGTATATATATATACATACATTATATATCTGTTTAATTGTGAAAATTCTAATATTAATCACATGTCAAAATGATATAGACGAAGGCAAAATGCAAAATATTAATAAGTTTATGTTCCAAGAAATGGCTGGATGCGTCACTTGAGAACGATCTACCTGTCTCTTGGAATTGGTATTATCAAGTGTAACAGATTCCGAACGTGATCAGTGGGGATTCCTTCTGATGTCTTCCCATTCCTACACCAGGCGGCTCAGACGCTCCAAGAGTTCTCCCTTCACCTTATTCTTGTTACAAAGTTGTCTCTGGAGGAGGGACCTACAGAAGTCACTGGTCCTTTGGTTATCTCAGGCTGAGGGGTTATGCAGTCTGAAGTTTGTATATTTCGGTAGTAAACCCTCTTTCAGGCAAGTTTTGTTGAAAATAATGGCTGCCTCAGTTGCAATCCTGAAAAGAAGATAATAAGAGCCATCGAGAAGACGGAGTATAAGATCAATGCAACTGAGGCAAAGCGCTTCCCTCGGGGATACCTGTTTTGAACATCTGGCTAAGACTGCATTGCGCTTCTTAAGGATGCAGCTACCTCAATGGTAGACAGTTTGGTACAACAAAAATTTTAGGGCTTCGGCCCCTGACCGTGATTGATTGATTGATTTGAGGTTTTCTTGCATCCTGAAATCTAAGGTCATTGATGCTGATATAAAGCAATTCATCTTATCATGTGAAATTTGTAATAAATTTTCTTATGCTCAACAAAAAGAAACTTTAATTAATCATGAAATTACTGATCGGTCATGGCAAAAGGGTGGAGTTGATCTAATAAGTATTGAAAAGCATAATTATCTTATAACTGTTGATTACTTCAGCAATTTTTGGGAAATTGACAACATAGAAAATACATTAGCAACTGATTATGATTTCGAGCATAGGACAAGTAGCCCCACATATGCCCAATCTAATGGTAAGGTCGAATCCGTAGTGAAAACATCTAATCGTTTAATAAGAAAAGCTATTTAAAGTAATAAAGATCCATATGTAGCCATTTTGGACCATAGGAATACTCCTACTAGTGATAAAGACGGCAGCCTATCACAGTATTGCCTAGGTAAGCGAACACGTACTAAATTACCAATGTTATCCAAGTTACTTGAAAATTAAAATGTAAATTTAGAGTTGGCTAAGTTAAAAAATAAAATAAAAAATGCTAAGAGTAAATTCTATTAAGTTAAAAATGCTAAATATTTAAGTATTTTGCATGAAGGAGATAATGTACGTCTTAAACCTTATGTTTTGTGCAAAAAGGACTGGGGAAAAAAGGGAAAGTTGTGGAACGATTAGATGAAAGGTCTTATATAATTGAAAGTGAAGGCAAGCTATTTAGAAGAATTAGAGTTCAGTTGAAAGAAATCCCAAGTGATGTGCATATGCCCAAGGTAAAGGAACCAGTTACAGTTGACCTTATTGGTAATGAAACAAACTCCTGTCAAAGTGGAAAATAAAGTTGAATGTGACAGACAAACAAGGTCAACCAGAAATAAATTACCCTCTAAGTATTCTGATTATGAAATGTATTGATGCTGTACGTAATGTCTTTAATGTCATATAAATGTTACGATTATGAAGCGTGTCGATTTGGTGTGTACATTCTTGAATGGCATGTTTAATTTTATGCCAAGAATGAATATTCTATTTTTGAACAAGTAGCCTACAACCACATATCCATTATAATTTACAATATTTTGAATTTTAATAACTTTTAGAGCTGATTGCAGTCCCAACCAGTAACCTATCAAAGTAAATTCAGTGTAGTATTCTAACATATAATCCATCTAAATAGATTTAATTATAGAAGAAGAAAAGATTTTATATTATTAATAATTATTCAGTAATTATTCAGATGTCGGCGTGTGTTGTTGTAATGCCGCTCAGTACAATAAAGTCAACTTGTCACATGTGAGTTTATATCATGAATATCACCTCCAATATATGACATCCAGACAAGGGTGAACTTAACAACTGACACATCACAAAAGATATAGTTACATTGTTCAACTGCTTCCTTAATTCGTTAAAACTATTAGAAGGGTAATTACATAAATCTCCCTTCAATTAAAAGAAAAATAAATATTTGTAAACAGTTAAGCAAACAAAATACCTCCAAGTCGATGGGATAAAACGTATGATAGCAGAGTAGGTCTATGCCAAAATAATGATATTCTAAAGCCGACTATAATCGGAAATATAAATAGTTATTTTATACATGTGCAGTCTATAGCTAAACTATAAATCCTAGATTTCAAGATACTATCTACTTTCAGTTTATAGTGATATTTTTATTATTCTTAAGTAAATATTAATTGTTTTATATCGTACAGTAATATAAGTTATGAAAATTAATATTCCTAGAGGCATTAGCTCAAAAATTTGCTAAGATAACATAAAAAAAAAAAATTCGTTGTAGTTAAATATACAATAGTTACCCATAAATTAGATTTTCTCTAAATCAAAAGCTGTACCAAATTTCTTTATCTTAAGCCTGCCGATACAGGGGTAGCTTGCTTAAATATTTCATTCGTATACTGTATATCAATTAAGTACTAAATTATATTCATACGATTATCTTCTGAATTCATATTATAATTCAATTAATCTATCTGGAGAATTTTCTAATATATCCTAAGCAAAATAATAGAATTTCAGCTGATGAAAAGGCTAAAGACTATGTTGGAGGTCTCTGATTGGTTGAAGCAATTCTTTAACCAGGGAGACAACTTTTTGGGTATTTCTCCCTAAATTTAGGAATGTATAGAGGTGTTTGGGGGCCTCAAGTGTGGGAAATTTCATTTGTCTGGTAACTGTAAAACATTATCTAAATACTCCTGAATAATTCAGTCTTCCATAAGATTTATAATGTCTGAGAATGACTTAATTACATTTTATTGTTTTCCTTTGGTATGAAATTCATTACAATTATGATTTGAATAATATATCTTTCAGAGCACAAACTGAAATCAGAGCATAAGCTTATCATTTAAAAACTAAATTTTACTATGTGTGGTTTCACAAATAGGCCTACAATAATTGAAAGTAAATACAGAATATATTATAATCACAGAAGGTACAGGAGCACATAGTACAGTATTTAGTAGGCTACAGGTTCAATGTTTTGCTGGAGACTACCTGGAGAAAATAGTTCTGGTCTGGGGAACTTTTAAGACCGTCTAGAGATGTCCCTGACGATGTAAACTGTAGAAGATGATTCATTTCTGTCTCAAACACAGTGAGAGGAAAACGTAATTAAGTCTTGTCTTTGAAATTGTGATTCTGCAAACAATGAAGGCTTTGAAGGGTAAGGAGGGACACCCTTTTACAAAGTTTTATTGGTTCTATTATGTTCTCGCTGTTGTTTTATTACTCAAAATACTGAAAATTCTAATATCTTTTAGGTGCTGTAGGTTTCCATGATTGATTGTAAACCATCGAATTTCTTTAGGGGTCTTTTATTGGCGAAAAATTATCATGAAAAGACATTTCCCAAAATGCTCTTTTAGTGTGTGGTGGTAATTCCGTGGTAAGGTTATTAAAGGAGATTGTTTCCAGATGTGGCTTTAACTTTTCAATTAACAATAGGATGGTGTGTAATTGTAGCTGTGTGATTTGAGTTCCACTTAAGGACACTGTAATCACCTACAATTGAAGGTGTTACTATAGAAATATATTTCAGAGAACAATTCAACATTCACTTATGCATTCTTTATTTTACTAATACAAAAAAAAAAATAAATGCTTTGATATAATTCTGTATACTACTGTATGCATATACATATATCATTCTTTTGAATACAAACAAACTCAATCCTTATGACAAATATGTACAACTATTTTTCTTGGAGAAACTACCATTTTCTCACTTCCCCTTAGTTCGAAAGTCCTTCCTTGGCCAGCCACACCCACCAATTAGGCTCTCTCTCTCTCTCTCTCTCTCTCTCTCTCTCTCTCTCTCTCTCTCTCTCTCTCTCTCTCTCTCTCTCTCTCTCTCTCAAATAAATAATTGAAGGCAGTAAGCATCTAATCTATTTAAATGTTAAATATTCGGAAGTGTATCCCAAGATATAAATTATTTATAAGTTTAGATTGTCCTCTCATCTCGTACACTTACACAGAAGTGGTTGATAGGATAAGAGACGTAGTTTTGATCTTCAAGGCACTCTATACCACCAATACATTAAAATTCACTTTAGATTAAAGCAGGAAATTGCCGTTATAAGAGCGCAAGTAGAAACACGGATTTTTATTTAATTTTTAGAAAATTTTCTGTGGAAAATCTTTATAAATACTATTGATTTTGTATGCAACTCTCATGTTTTTTTTTTCTCATATTCCATCAGCATACGTATAATTACCTCATTAGTAATGACTAATTAACTCTTACTGTAAGGGGGTTGGGGTTCCTTGCCTGTTTTTCGACCAACCAGACGGAACTGGTTTTCTGCATATTTGTTTTTCGTTTAAGAAGGAGTCTTCTACTTCTAGGTAAAAAAAAAAAAATAAATGAAATTGGGAAGCCTTATTCAGTAATTGACAACAACGGTCTTTTAGTGTTAAGGTAAAAGGGTCATTTTATTTTACTTAATTTAATTTTGTTACCAAGTGATGTTTACATCATGGGGAAATTGCTGACGACAATGTTATTTTGATAAAAAAAAAAAAAACTGTGAATAGTGATCCGTATTATTGCATAAATCGTCAACTCTGTCTTGTATACTTTGTTGACTAAGCAACTTGAATCGAAGGTGTGACTTTTGATTAGTTTTGTACTAAGTTGCCAAATGTGAAAATTCACTTCTTTAAATACCTAAGTATCTGTGCACTGTTAAATTTGTACTTACAACAACAAATGAAGCAGTTTCTAGTCCACTGCAGGACAAAGGCCTCAGACTAGTCAATTCATGTTTGGGGTTTGGCCAGGTTTCATCACCACGCTGGCCAAATGTTGATTGGTGATGGTGGGAGACTTTGGCCTGATCGCTCAAAAAAGGCGTGACTATAACTCTGTAATAATTAGCAGCAAAATATTTTGACTTCAAGGCTGGTTATAAAGGACGAGTGCTTCTGTCTTTTAACCATTATAGAATTAGTGAAGATGCTACAGTAATTATAATTTCAATCTAACTTGGCGTACATGTTTTTAATGAATTGATTGTTCACATTTGACAATGAGGGGAAAAACGACTCAAAATGGTTGATCATTGGTTCTACAATTGTGAGATGTAGACTGTGACATCATACAATAGTGGCAATTTTTATTTCTAGTCATTATTTAGGAACTGAATTCAAAATTACTTCTTTGTTAAATCATACTTCTGCTTCTTGGTGACATGGGCAGTCTTACATGAGTTACTGTACTTCCTCGTATTGCAATAATCGTGGCTTTTCAAAAAAAAAAAAAAAAAAAGTTTAACCTGCTACTAAAAGGAGCTTCTCATACAATTGAACCCATACGTGAATTTTACTTGAAGGGGTGTTTTTCTGGCCCTGTCACACACAGAGGACCCCTGGGCACTTCAGGTTCTACGAGATCAGTTCATCGTGACATTCTAAGGTATTTTGCATATCACATATTTCGTGTTTGTCAAATGCTTTCGTTTTGAAACTGAGGCACTATTTAGGTTTAGTATTTATCCTCGCCTTATTTACAATGATATATATACTATTAGTTTTCATGCGTTGGAGAATTGTAATAAGTTAGGACAAATTTCTTGTGTAATTCTGATATTTGAAAAAACATTCTTTGGAAAGCCTTTATTGATACAACTTGATTTGTATTAAACTATCATCAATCATATTTTTATACTTCACTAGTAGACAGGCTTATTCGGTTCGTTAGTTAACGACTAAACAATTACTGCAAGTGGGGGGTTAGGTTTTAAGTCCGTTTTTCGACCAGTCAGGCAAAAGTGGTTTTCAATGTATTTGCTCTTCGTTAAGAAGACTGGGCTAATCGTTGTCAGTGATTTTTTTTAATCAGTTTGTAATCTGAAAGTAGGAAGCATTATTTAGTTTAATGTAAAGGTGATAAGTTAACATTGTTTTGCATGTATAAGATTTTAGATTGATAAAAGATGGAAATTTCCGAATGCAATATTTTGATGAAGCAAAACTAGATAGAGATTCACAAGATTGCATAAAGCGTCAATACTGTCTTGAATAGTTCGTGGACTAAGCAACTTGAATCGAAGGCGTGATACAACTCATTATATATGTACTACATTTCATCTTTAAAAAGTTTAAATTTTTGTTAATTTGCGGTCGTGGTAAATGGTGGTGTTTTATAATAGTTTTATACTTAACATTAAGGTATTTTGTATGCAAGGATATACTGTATGTTGTTTTGATTGATCTACAATAATCAACAAAGAAAGTATTTTGACTTTGCTAAGGGTAGTTATAAAAGACGAGCGCTTCTGTTGAGTTTTAATTCTGAAAGTCTTTGTTGAGATGTTATATCAGTTATACCGTTTCTGAGTGGAGATATCTTGACGTGGTGAAAGGGTTTGCGTATCGCCACCATGAACAAAGTTGTACTAGCCAGGGCCCCCTATACTTGGTTGATTTGTTGTGAGCTATCAGACCTAAATCTCCCACCATGAAAAATGGCTAAACCCCAAACATGAACTGATATGTCTGATGCTTTGTCCTGCGGTGGACAAGACACGCCTGCATTTGTTATAGTATGTTATAATTTTGATCCAACTACGTACAAAATTGGTTATATACAGATACTGAGGTACTTAAAGAATTTAATTTTTACATTTGACAATATGGTACAAAATTAATCAAAAGTGTTCGTACCTAAGCAATGGCTCCCCAATTGTGGAATATAGCAGTGACACCATGCAGTAGTGTTACTCTATATTGGATATTGCTGTTTAGGAACCAAATTCTAAAATAAGTGTCTATCAAATCATGTTTATTTTTCCAGGTAATGTAGGCTTTGTGAGATGTGTTGATCATCTTGCAATGATCGTAGCATTTCCTAAAACATAATTTGTCTTGTTTATGATAATGCTTTCTTCATGGTTCAGAGTTTATAGGTCTAGACTCTAGCTCGTACTGGCGACTGTAAATATCCTCTCTTACAGTTTGGCCAATAGGTGAAATTTCAATGCTTTTGTTTTGAAACCGAGGTACGATTTAGATTTTGAATATTTCCGTTTTATTTTCATCGAGATATTTACAATTATTTTCCTCTGTTGGCTGCAGAATCTTATTATGTTAGCAAGAATTTATTGATAAATTTAAATTGGTTTTTGTTTGGGTATTGAGTCGAGAGAAGTTACAATGACCTGCACCAGGTAAAGGTTATTTGGGAATAATATTCCGACATTAATACCTCAGTTGAGTTATTTCTTTCCATTAACATCGATAGTAAGCAAACCGAGTATTTTGCAATTGTTTCTAAGTTCTCGATTTTTGCCTTTTCATAACTTAGAGCAAATTGTCTTCATATACATCAAGGAAATATGATTAACTGTATTTTCGGTCAAGGGTTTTCAATTGTCTTATGCGCAGGTTACATAAGTTTAAGGTGTTGATGAGAATCAGACTTCTAGGAGCCTGGTGTGAACCATGATATCGGTTATTGGTATCTTTGTGACCTTAGGATCAATCATGTTTTGCCTAATAGGGCTCTAATGAATGTGACTGGTCTAAAGCTTTTGTGTTACTTGTTTTGCAGTTGCTTTGCTTGGCTAGTGAACGTGGCCCTTCAATGTAAAGGAGTGATAGGCTTGGAATTTCTGATTAGCAGATTAAATCTCTCTCTCTCTCTCTCTCTCTCTCTCTCTCTCTCTCTCTCTCTCTCTCTCTCTCTCTCTCTCTCTCTCTCTCTCTCTCAGGGAAAATAATTGCTAAAACACAGTCCACAAACCTATTCGAAAACACTATTTTTTCCCCAAAATACCACCGATGATCAAATTCTTTTGAATGAAATAATTATTAGTTAATTTCTCATAATCCAGTTGACACAACTGTAATCACCTCATTATATATGGCTTAACACTTACCAGAAGAGGTATTGGTTCTTCGTCTGGTTTTCCAACTATCAACCAAAGGTTGTTCTTACTCGCAGTTTTGCTCAAGTTGAAGAGACGGTGTTACCCAAATGTAAAGATAATTGTTAACTTACTTTTGTTGTTGTTTTTTTTAATATCCAAAAAGACGATAAATACTTTCATGTGTAAATTACCCCTGGCAATGATTTGTGAAGTAAAACTGGTTATTTTTAATACGTTAGTGCCTTCAGTGCACAAAATCTTGGTTAATGATGATCTGTGTACTATGAAATTGGAGTCCATGATTTAAACGATTCGTCTCGTGAGAGTTAAATTGTGTACCATCTCATAGAGGGAATTGGGAGTGAAATTTTGTCGAATTTACCATTGAAACTTCTTGAGAAAAAAATTATGTATGTATGTATATTTGCAGTACTAACTCCTATCAAGTTTGAATTTTTTTTGTGTGCTTAATTATTTGTCGATTATCGTAATAAGTTGCAACAAATTTGCAACCATGTATGAATCACTGCAACGAGGTAGGGGGAGGGGAGGAGTTCTGTGGGTGGCTCCTAGTGGGGTTGGGGAACTGATGAGTGGTCAGTGTGTGTGAAAGGGTAATGTTTTTGGAAAATGTAAATTATGAATAAAATTTATATGCATTATATAAATTATCAGTCGTAAAAAAAGATATTTTGGTAACCAAAAAATTAGCTTCTGTATTCTCAATAAGCCCCAAGTTTATTGAATTGTGCTACGACCTTTTTATTTATTTATTTACTAACTTATTAGCTCAAGGCAAATAGGCATAGTTTGTCCAACCATATTAGGTTACTTACTTTACTTTAAAGGCTGTGTTCATGGTCCTATCACACAGGGAGCCCTTAGTGCTACAGGACCTACAAGATCTGTTTGTCATAATACATTATTAGATATTAATCGAAGCACCCTGGAAACGAAAAAGTCTTCAGTTTCCTCTTGAAAGTCTTAATATTTTCAGTCAGTCGAATGCCTAGTGGGAGCTTATTCTATAGTCATGGAGCCACTTATTTGAAAGCTATAGAATCTACAGTAAAGGTTTAAAGGTTTATATGCCGCACATGAATGGCAGAGGCAAGGGACAGTGGCATTACCCTATCGAGCAGGACAATTCCCTAGAGATTGACCATATGCGCATATGGTCAGCGCCTAAGTCCCCTCTCCACCCAAGCTAGGACCAAGGAGGGCACGCAATAGCTTCTGATGACCCAGGAGATATAGGCTCCCTCAAACCCCCCATCCTTAGCTCAAAAAGATGGGGAGGTTGCCGCAACCAAAAGGAAATTGACATGTATCTTGGTTCCATTAACTCGAAACTATCTGTAACTATTCTCGTATCAACAAAATTTATTGGCTGTACAATATGTAATAATTTTCTTAAACATTTTGAACGTCTAGTTCTGATAACATTGAGTTATTGCGTAAAAATTCCATTCTAGCTTAAATAGGCAGCCAGTGTAATTCAATTAGTATAGGAGTGATCTTTTCTCGAGGTGGGATACATTTTATCAATCTTGCTGCTTAAGAGCCTTAGACTTTGCCTCAGAATCAGGCTGTGAGCAAATCATAAATGAAGCTACCCACAGGTCTGGTAATTGCTTGGACTTCGTATACACTGACTCCCTTGACGTTATAACTATAAGGTTGGGTCTCCAGTTGGGACATCTGATCATGCCTTGATTTCATTAGTAGTAAGACTGAGCAGCCTGTCCCTGATATATCATACTCTTGTAAAATTTATATGAAATCCCAAGCAGATTGGAAGGGGATTTTGCATGGTCTTTTGAGCTTGAATTGGTCACAATTATATAGTAGTGTAGATTCTGTTGTCCCTTTGAATAAGAATATAGTCAACATAATTGATAGGCGTATCCCTTCTCGTGTGCTAAGGTACTGAGTGAAGGACAAACCGTGGTTCAATGATGATTGTAGACGTGCTTATTTGGAGAAGCAGGAGGCCTATCATCTTTGGAAGGGTAACTGATCAGATTTGACCTGGAGTAACTATACTCAGCTTCGAGCTTTTGCTCAGAGAGTTTATGCCTCAACTGAAAAGGAGTACAATTTAACCATGAAAGAAACCCTTTCTGGTACAACTCAGGAACATAAATGGTGGTCTACCCTTAAATCTGCACTCTTTGGGGTAGATGTAACAGGTCCTCCTTTACTTAAACCAGATGGGTCAGTCACTCACTGTCCAAAGGAAAAGGCAAACCTTTTGGCTGATGTTTTTGACAGTAAACAGAGTAATGAAAAACTTGAACTTCCTCATTCATGTTTTCCTGAGGCTAAACTAACTAGTTTAGCTTTTCGATGTCGTGAAATTAAAGCTCTGTGGATGGACCTTGATGCTTATGGAGGTGTAGACCTAAATGGTATTTTACCATTGTTTTTATAAAGACAGCAGATTTCTTAGCTCCAAAGTTATCTGTTATTTTGCGCAAGTCAGCAAGAAGAGGAGCTTTTAGCATTTGTTGGAGAATTGGTAATGTTACTCCTGTATGTAAATGTGTTTGTGGTAGCGCAAGTCCCACTGATTACCGCTCAATTTTTATAACTCCCATATTATCTAAAGTTTTTGAGAGTATTCTGGCAAAACGTCTTAATAGGTTTGCTGAAGGTAATCATCTATTCCCTAGTTTGCAATTTGGTTTTCGTAAAGGCCTTGGAGCATGTGATGCCCTTCTTACAATCTCCAATGCTGTACAGAAATCGCTTGATTGTGGTCAGGAAGTTCGTATGATTGGCCTCGATTTTAGTGCTGCCTTTGACCGTGTTAATCATGAGGCCCTTGTTTTCAAACTCAAACAGTTGGGAGTGGGTGGGTCGTTTCTAAGCATTATTATTGAAATTTAAAGTAATAGATCTCTAAGAGTACTTGTTGATGGGCACCATAGTGAGTATAGGAATGTGATATCCGGTGTTCCACAGGGTATTGTTCTTGGCCTATTACTTTTCATACTATATACACATGACATGTGGTTTGGCCTAGAAAACAAGCTTGTTGCATATGCAGATGATGCTGCTCTCTTTGCATCAATTCCATCCCCTGAATGTAGATCTGGGGTTGGTGTATCTCTTGATAGAGATTTAGATAAAATTAGTGTATGGTAAAATTATGGGGTATGAAGTTGAATCCTAACAAAACTCAAAGTATGATTGTAAGTAAGTCAACAACGGTGGCTCCTCAACATCCAGATCTCAGTATTGATAATGTTCCTTTAAATTTGTATGACCATTATAATTTTAGGTGTGATTCTCGACAGCAAATTTACTTTTGAGAAACACATTAGGTCTGTGTCTTCTTCAATTGCACAAAAAATTGGCTTATTGAGAAAGTCTTTCAAGATTTTCTGTGATCAATCTATTCTGAAGAAATGTTTTAATTCTTTCATTCTTTGAGTATTGTTCTCCTGTCTGGTGTTCAGCAGCTGATTCTCATCTTAATTTGTTGGACAGAAACTTACGGTCTATTAAATTTCTTATTCCTGATCTAGATATTAATCTCTGGCACCGTCGTTCAATTAGTTCCTTATGCATGTTGCATAAGATTTTTCATAACTCTCAACTATCCTTTACATTCAGATCTTCCTGGACAATTCTATCCTGTTCGTAATACTAGGCCGGCAGTTAATTCTAATAGCCAGGCCTTCTCCATCATGAGGCTCAATACTTCACAGTATTCTAGAAGTTTTATTCCACCTGTTACCAAGTTGTGGAATGATCTTCCTAATCGGGTAGTTGAATCAGTAGAACTTCAAAAGTTCAAAGTTGGAGCAAATATTACTATGTTGACCAGGCTGACATGAGTCTTTTCATAGTTTATATATGACATATCTGTTTTTGACGTTAATAGTTTATATATGACTTATCTGTTTTGACGTTGTTACTGTTTTAGAGGGATTTATTGTTAACTTGTTCTCGTATTTTATTTATTTCCTTATTCCCTTTCCTCACTAGCCTATTTTTCCCTGTTGGAGCCCTTGGGCTTATAGTATCTTGCTTTTCCAACTAGGGTTGTAGCTTGGCTGGTAATAATAATAATAATAATAATAATAATAATAATAATAATAATAATAATAATAATAATTTGTCATTAGAGATCGTAACAGAGAGAATTTCAAAAGTCAATTCCGGAAATAACACAGGGCTCAATTTGTCTTACTACTGTAGTGATATAATTATGACGTTTTTATAACATAACACACAGATGATGACGAGTGAACTTGTTCAGTGTAGTTCAATACTAGGGAAGTCGGACAATCGGTTAGCGGTTGTCCAAAGGTTAATAAAACACTTAATCATAAAATCAAAGTAATTTACTGAAACGTACGATAATACCCAAAATGTGAACTCGTTAATATAGATATTGTGCAACGACATGTTCACATAACTTCTCAAAACTATTTTAGAAAATCTGTCATGTCACAGGAATTACTGCAGGTAAGAGTTTAACCAGTCTTGCAGCCATTCATTAGCTTTATATATCATGATATATCGATTTCTTTAGTAATTTTAGGACAGTATAACATTATTAGATTTGCTTAGAAGTATGAAACACACGTCCCACCCACCCCCACCCCCAAAAAGCTGTTGCAATCAATCGTAGTCTATTCAGATAGGTTTACTTGACGTCTTGCTTTTGTTTAAAGGTTTAAAAGGCCATCGTGAGTGGCAAAAGCAAGGGACAGTGACATTGCCCTAGCAAGCAGGACAATGCCCTAGAGACTGACCTTATTACATATGATCAGAACCCAAGCCTCTCTCCACCCAAGCTGGAACCAGGGAAGGCCAGGCAATGGCTGCTGATCACTCAGCAGATAGACCTATGGACTCCCCCAAATTTTGGCTCATAAGGAAGTTGCAATTGCAACAACCAAAGGAACTACAGAGTTTGAGCTGGACTTGAACCCCCAACTGGCCAACACCAGGAAGAGACGTTACCAATCAGACACAACAACCCTAATTTGTTCAATCCAATAATACATAAGAGCCCCCTTCTGACGTCACAGTATAGAACGGGCAAAAGCTATCCAGACCTTATGCTTGTTGTTTATTTCATGCTGACTGTCAAAAACATACTGCCATAATACAAGTCAAGGACCACCTGAAGAGTTTGGGATAGTGGATCTCCAAGTGATGCTGATTTTGTATTGAAGTGTTTGAGTAGCAAAATATTTTTGTAATCGGAAGAAAAATTGTAAAAGGTTTTCAGAGTAAACTAAAAGGTTTAATAAGGAGATTCCCTTATCTTTCACAGCAAAGAAATGTCAATTTATTTTTTTTTCTTTATGAAGTCTAAAGCCTGTGCTTTGGTCGTTAGTAAATTCCTTGGGAAGATTATGGGAAATCGTGTAGTGTAAAGATAAACTATTAATGCTTACTTTTGTGAGATTTACTTTTTCAATTTTTTTTTTCATATTTTAAAAAGTGTAATTTAAAATTTCATATGTCGATAGCTGTTTACATTTAGTTTATAATCATATTTTAAATGGTGAAATTTTTTTCTTCCATATGTATATAAAACATAAATTCAGCCCATTTGTCTACATTAGTTTTATATATATACAATGTTTCATCTCTGATGTAGCTTTTCCTGCAAGAACTAATGAAGCCTGCTAAAACATCAGTGTGTGCAGGCTCTTCAATATCTAAAAATCTATTGCCAACGTATCAGTTTACAAAAAAAATCTTGCATCTCCGTAATTTCAAATCGTTCACTCTTCTTTGCTCAGCTTGCAAAGAAACAATAAAATGTTAGGATAAAACTAAAAATGGAAGTCTCAAGTCAAACAAACACCAACTGGTACCATAATTATCTATAAAACTCAATGGATTAATTTCTTCTGCACTAACTTCATAGTTGTAGTTCGGAATTCTCAGAAAACGTATGGAAGTCTAAGAGGTTAACCACATCCATCGTCACATTCAACATTACTATGTTACTGCAGTACAAAATTCTTTGTGATTTGTGAAATTTTACTAAAAACTCTTCAGGAAATATGTTCTTCAGTTAACTAGTTCCCCCTCATCTGTGCCTTATAGTATATTGAGGTGTGATTTTTTTTTATTTGACAAATTTACTTTACAACAAATGAATTTTGATTTGTTCAACAGATAAACCTTTTGTATTTCTCGGGCTATCATGAATCTCTTGTAACTAATATTTTTTTTTTTTTTTTTGCCTGACAGTAAACTCAGCTGTTGACATTAGATAGGCTAAGTATAAGTTTCGTAAGCTGGGAAGGAATCTTAAACTATTTTGAGGAAAATTTAGTCAAGAACAAAAGTAAGCAAAAGTGAAAATGTTGCTAAAATGTCCTTTTCAATTTTTTCCAGATTTGTGCTCCAGTTTGCTTAGTACGGTTTTCATGTGGAACTGAGGACTGAAAGAGGACACAAAGGCTGTCATACAACCAGTTGAGAAATAACAAGAGCAGCTTGAATCCTCTGACTTCTGTATGGGCCAAGTTAAGTATGACACCATCAAGGGTGAATTGATGCTGTAAACTTCGTCTGAATAGTGAAATGATCCTTTTAAAGCTCTGTGCTTTTTAGAAGACAGGTTAGATTTGGGGCATTTAGTGCTGGTATGAAGTTCCTCAATCACAAACAGAACAATATCATATTATGCTGAGTGAATAACAGATATTTAAGCTTTTTATTTTTAGGAATTAGTTTTACATTTTATGAGATTTATTTATTTATTTATTTATTCTTAATTTGAAACTGGAGTGATAGGACTCATAAGATTTCTTTAGGCTGCGTTTGATCAAAACAAGATTTTTCTATTAATTCCTAGTATTTAGTGATGCAATTTTGTAAAAACCAAAATTTAAATCCAAGTATAGTTTAATTCTAGATGTCCATTTAGACATTAAATCATAATAACCTACTTATCTGTCAAAATAATTCTATGAAAAATTAGTTAGGCACAATAGGCAAAAGCATAAAAAATCTTTTGAAACGGCATTTTCACTTCTTTCCAGATCTCTCTATTTAGGCCTTAAATAATAGTTACCTATTTTTTGGACAACAAAACAAGTTTACTTTTTTTTTAAACTTATTTTAGGAAAAGTTAGTTCGTTACAATATGCAAAAGCAAAAAAAAAATCTGTTGAAATTTCCTTTCAACTCTTTCCAGATTTGTGATCTAGTTTGGTATGGTATTCATATGACACTGAAGCCTGAAGGAGGTGCAGACGTTGATGTTCAAGAAGTTGAGAAATTGTGATAAGGACTTTAGTCTCCTGTCTTCTGTATGAACCAAGTTAAGTATGACATCTTCAATGATCTAATACTGTAAACTTCGTTTGGATGGTAAAATTAGTTTGAAAGTTGTGTGCTTTTTAGAACCTAGGTTAGATTTTGTGGCATTTAGTGCTAGAGTAAAGTTACAAGAGTACAGATGGAATACTAAACTGGACTGAGTAAATATCTGCTATTGAAGAAATGTATTTGTAGATATTAGTTTTCCATTTTTTGATTTCTTTTTAGGAAGTGGAGTCATTAGATTAGAATTTAAGTGATAGGACTCACTCAAACTGTAGTTGATGAAAGAATCATACATTTTTTTATTGAATGATTTTTCTTTTTAGTAAATCCCCTTAGTTGGTAAGCTCGGATTG
Source organism: Palaemon carinicauda (assembly GCF_036898095.1). Classification (NCBI taxonomy): domain Eukaryota; kingdom Metazoa; phylum Arthropoda; class Malacostraca; order Decapoda; family Palaemonidae; genus Palaemon; species Palaemon carinicauda. The sequence goes on from NC_090727.1 coordinate 195,117,013, forward strand.
AATTTATGCTTTTTAAAGTTTAGAGCTCGAGTAAGTTTGAAGTTTAGTTTCATACCTCTGTTTAGGTGTAACAAAACTCAACATGTTTTTGGCAAAAGGTTTTTAGCTTAGTGCGTGAAGCTGTAAATCAGTTACCAAGCTAAATTCTTATCGAAGGTGGGTGGTGATGTCTGTGCCCTGTGTGGTGTATAGTAGGTGTTAATTCAACATAGTTTAATTTTTTTAGCAAAGGTCTTTCTACTTGTATTTATGTGAATTCAATGTTGTAAACTTGACTTAGGAACTCAAGCATATCGTTTTACTAATTCTTAAGATATCCTAATTTTTTTTCCAGAAATATCTTAATTTCTTTACTGGAATATCACAATTTTAGGGTAGTTAGAATATCATAATTTAAGTGGCTTGAATTATCTTAATCGTTTTGGGGCTTAGAATATCTTACTTTAGTGGTCTTAGACTATCTTACTTTAGTGGTCTTAGACTATCTTACTTTAGTGGACTTACAATATCCTACTTTTGGGGGCCTAAAATATCTTACTTTTGGGAGCTCAAAATATCTATTTAGGGGCTAAAATATTACTTTTGTGGTCTTAAAATATCCTTCTTTTAGGGGACTTAAAATATTTTACTTTAGGGCACTTGAAATATTTTACTTTTGAGGGCTTAAAATATACTTCTTTTAGGGGACTTAAAATATCTTACTTTAGGGTACTTTAAATATTTTACTTTTGAGGGCTTAAAATATACTTTTGCGGGCTTGAAATATCTCACTTTTGAGAGCTTGAAATATATTACTTTTGAGGGCTTAAAATATCTTATTTTAGAGACTTAAATATCTTACTTTTGTGGGCTTGAAAATTATCTTACTTTTGGGGCTAAAACTATCTTACTGTTGGGGCTTAAATATCCTACTTTTGGGAACTCAAATATCTTACTTTTGAGGTATAAATATACTACTTTTTGGGAACTTAAGATAGCCTAATTTGTTGTCGATTGAACTGATTTATTCAAAATATATATTTCTTAAAAATAACTTAAAACTTTACTAAATCTGTACTTTATAAATCTTGATTACCAATTTTCTGAGAGTTTCTATTAACACTTTTGTCTTTCAGGTCAATGTGGCCTTCTGTTTGGATGCTTCAAACCCTTCAACCAAAAGGATGATGCACATTAACGACTATCTTTGATTAGACCTGTGGGATCCTGACTCTCCTGGTAAAAGTCCTTCAGAGCTAGTGGAACTTCTAGAACACCATTTTGGGCCAATGTGTGTAGGAAGTTAAATTAGTTTTCACAATGGTGATTCAAGTATCTAGTTCAAGTTTTAAGGCTTGGACAGTGTGCAAAGTTATATTGCTATCTTACTAATTTACCTAAAATCTTTCATATTTGGTTTCGTGAATTTAGTTTCTACAAATTAAATTCCCATTCGAAATTTCTTTAATGAATAGTTAATGACTAAAATTCAGTTATAAATCAATTTAGATCTATATAAATCCATGTCAGTAACTAAGATTGGAATCTTGCGCAAGCTAACCTGAAGTTTTTTAGAGCTAAATTATATCTCATTCTCATCAACCTGGTGGCATCTGGGAAAAATCTTATTGAGAAAATCCTATTTATCAAATTTATGGTAGTCCTGATAGAAGTTATTCCAGGTAGGGGCTGGGCTATGTCAGGGAGATTCTGGGCTGTTTCAGGTAGGAGCTGGGCTGTTTCATTTATAGGCTGGGCCATTTTAGGTAGGAGTTATTTCAAGAAGAGGTAGGGCTATTTCAAGATATTCCAGGTAGGGGCTGGGCATTTCAAGATATTTCAGGTAGGGGCTGGCATTTCAAGATATTTCAGGTAGGGGCTGGGGTATTTCAGGGAGATGATGGGCTGTTTCAGGTAGGGGCTGGGCTGCTTCGTGTAGAGGCTGGGCCATTTCAGGTAGGGGTTATTTCATGTAGAGGCTGGGCTATTTCAAGAAAGTCATTTTAGGTAGGGGCTGGGCTGTTTAATGTAGGGGCTGGCCCATTTCAGGTAGGAGTTATATCTTTTGCCATGACATCGGAGTCACTTTTTACATGAAATTTTATCAATATGAAATAAAATTCAAGGCAAAATGCAAGGCGTTTGATGTATAGGGGATTTGCTTGTGTCTAGAGTGGAAAATAAAAGGCTTGTTGTTATTATTATTATTATTATTATTATTATTATTATTATTATTATTATTATTATTATTATTATTATCATTATTATTATTATTATTATTATTATTATTATTATGAATGGGAGGTAAATCAGCTGTTGTTTGCAGATGATACTGTACTGGTTGCAGACACAGAAGAGAAGATTGACCGACTAGTGACAAAATTTGGAAGGGTGTGTGAGAGAAGGAAGTTGAGAGTTAATGTGGGTAAGAGTAAGGTTATGAGATGTACGAGAAGGGAAGGTGGTGCAAGGTTGAATGTCATGTTGAATGGAGAGTTACTTGAGGAGGTGGATCAGTTTAAGTACTTGGGGTCTGTTGTTGCAGCAAATGGTGGAGTGGAAGCAGATGTACGTCAGAGAGTGAATGAAGGTTGCAAAGTGTTGGGGGCAGTTAAGGGAGTAGTAAAAAATAGAGGGTTGGGCATGAATGTAAAGAGAGTTCTGTATGAGAAAGTGATTGTACCAACTGTGATGTATGGATCGGAGTTGTGGGGAATGAAAGTGATGGAGAGACAGAAATTGAATGTGTTTGAGATGAAGTGTCTAAGGAGTATGGCTGGTGTATCTCGAGTAGATAGGGTTAGGGACGAAGTGGTGAGGGAGAGAACAGGTGTAAGAAATGAGTTAGCGGCTAGAGTGGATATGAATGTGTTGAGGTGGTTGGGCCATGTTGAGAGAATGGAAAATGGTTGTCTGCTAAAGAAGATGATGAATGCAAGAGTTGATGGGAGAAGTACAAGAGGAAGGCCAAGGTTTGGGTGGATGGATGGTGTGAAGAAAGCTCTGGGTGATAGGAGGATAGATGTGAGAGAGGCAAGAGAGCGTGCTAGAAATAGGAATGAATGGCGAGCGATTGTGACGCAGTTCCAGTAGGCCCTGCTGCTTCCTCCGATGCCTTAGATGACCGCGGAGGTAGCAGCAGTAGGGGAGTCAGCATTATGAAGCTTCATCTGTGGTGGAAATGTGGGAGGTTGGGCTGTGGCACCCTAGCAGTACCAGCCGAACTCGGTTGAGTCCCTGATTAGGCTGAAGGAACATAGAGAGTAGAGGTCCCCTTTTTGTTTTGTTTCATTGTTGGTGTCGGCTACCCTCCAAAATTGGGGGAAGTGCCTTGGTATATGGATGGATTATTGTTGTTGTTGTTGTTGTTACAACCCAGGCTACAACCCTAATTGGAAAAGCAAGATGCTATAAGCCCAGGAGTTCCAAGAGGGAAAATAGCCCAGTGAGGAAAGGAAACCTGGAAATAAATAAACTATAAGTAAAGAATAAACAATCACAATAAAATATTTAAAAGACAGTAACAATATTAAATTAGACCCTTCACATATAAACTATAAAAACGTAAAATAAGAGAAAGTGAAATATTATAGGACAGCATACCCGAGTGTACCCTCAAGTAAGAGAACTCTAATCCAAGACAGGGTAAGGCCATGGTACAGAAGCTATGGCACTGCCCAAGACTAGGGAACAATGGTTATGTTTTGGAGTGTCCTTCTCCTAGAAGAGCTGCTAACTACTGTGAGCAAGACCATCACGTAGACTACAATCTCACAACTAAACCTAAGTTAACTATTGAGAAGGTCAAGCAGATTGACTAGTTAGACACTGACTCACCTGTGTGTGGCCTGGTTTTAGTTGCTTGATTACATAATCACCTTTAAGTGACCTGGATTTAGACCTTGATGACTTTTAAGACATTTCATGAACGTTTGTATGTACTCATGAAATTGTAATGTAATGATAAAGGGAATATTAAAAATGAAATTACTTTCTTCATCTATTTCATCCTATCACCCCATCCCTACCAACACCCCAATGACAGATTATTGACCGCTCTTGGACAAATCGTAGGAAGGTGTGAGACAATAATATTCTCCCAAGAGGACTTGGATGAAAGAACACAGAGAAAGGCAAAGATTTGGACCAATGGTAAAATTATGAAAAAAAGGAAACCAGAGGCTTAGGGTAGGCTTTTCTTCCAAGTTATATACTGTAAATTGTATATATATATATATATATATATATATATATATATATATATATATATATATATAGATAGATAGATAGATAGATAGATAGATAGATAGATAGATAGATAGATAGATAGATAGATAGATAGATAGATAGATAGATAGATATAGATAGATAGATATATATATATGTATATGTAATCACTTGTTAAAGACATATTTCTGTCGAAAAATGGCTGTAGTAACAGAATAAATGAAAAAAGAAATGAAGTTTTGGTAACCACAGGCTTTCACCTGAGAAGCTGAGAAAATACGAGAAATCCTGTAAGAAACACATTGATGCCACTGATACTGCGTGCACGAACGAACGCACACACATATAAAAACCAACACAAATATAGGCATATAACCCAATACTTATAACACCATTTTCAGGATAAGAGTCAAACAAGAGATGGTTGGATGAAGCTAAGAAGTGTATTAAACGGATAACTGTTTGAATATTACATACAAAGAAACGCTTATTTCTCGACCTTTTGCTTGACCTTGACATTTGACCTTAACATGTATTAATGGGTGTTGATTTTCATACGCTCAAATATGAACCAAGTTTCAAGTCTCTTCTGTGACAACAATGTCCAAACTTATCACTGATTACGTAAATTTGACATTTTGCTTGAATTTGACCCTGACCAAAATTTAATCATTTCCAGCTTTTTACATAAGTTAATCACTGCACGATCAAAATTAGGGCCAGAAAACTGTTCAAAAACAAACCCACACACAAACAAACAAACACGCACACAAACATAACCTTCCAATTTCGTTTGCGGAGGTAATAAATGTGTAAACAAACAAATGAATATTATACAGAAATACAAAAAATGACAGACAAAGAATAACAAAACTGAATCAGTAGTATTCCCGATGACCCAGACGAATGTGACGGAAGGCGAGAGTAAAATAGATGGTGTCAGAGAATCCTTTTAAACGAAGTCAGAGATAGTGACAGGGCTGGGTTAACCATTAAGCACGTGCCTATGAGATCGGGTCACCATTCATCATCCATGCGCTGTTAGGCTAACTTAGATTCGCAGATAGAACGAAGCAAAATCTATTTTCTGACAAGGGAATAAAAGTGGTTGGAAACTGATGAATAAAACAAGTGTTCACATTGGCAACGTCGGAAGTGGTTGTGCTCCACTTCGTATCACTTCGAAGTGGTTGTGCTCCATTTCATATAATTTCGAAGTGGTTGTGCTCCACTCGTATCACTTCCAAGTGGTTGTGCTCCATTTCGTATCACTTAAAGTGTTTGTGCTCCACTTCGTATCACTTCCAAGTGGTTGTGCTCCACTTCGTATCACTCAAAGTGGTTGTGCTCCCCTTCGTATCACTTAAAGTGGTTGTGCTCCACTTCGTATCACTTCAAGTGTTAACGCACTTAATTGAAATGCCCCATTAGGCTCCACTCACATCTTTTTCTAGGAAGCCAGTTGAAACTTAGTTGCTTCCTATGCTATTAGGTGAGCTATATTACTACCCAGTGGGTCCTACTACTATTGTACTGTAGTGTTCTGGCCCAAGGCTGTCTTGATTAAGCATCCTTGTTAGGATATAATAAACTTCATAAGATGTCTTGAGCATTTCAAACAAGCCTAGAAGAAAGTAGCAAGATAAAATTATCCCTTTTTGAAATTGATAGAGATTTTTTTTTTTCTAGCAACACATTGACTTGGTTACTGAAAACTTTTATCACTCGCATTTTTGACATGTCAATCATTTTGTTCTTAACACTTGTCTGATACTACAAATTTATACCGAACGCACATTGAGTAGGTTTGTCGCCTTTCATGGATGAAGTATTCATAATGTCAAACCATTCATTCATTAACAATATGAACTGACCTGTTGCTTCCCATTCATTATTCTTGAAAAGCCCCTTTTTACCTAGAAAACTAAGAGCATTACCGCAACTTCTTGATAGCAACTGAGCTGCATATTTAACACGCTGCCGTTCTGACCCTTGAACGTTTAAGTGAATCTGACTTATTTTGTAAGCCAATCCATACTCTGTTTTAGATTCCATCATCATTTCTTTTATCTGATGATCGGAAGTTCTATCTCCGTTTGGCAACGTGAACCCAGAATTTAGAAGATTATTCCTGACTAACTTGAGTAAATGAAGAGCATCTGCAAAAAGGAATATTTGTGTCTTCACATGGATTTTGGATACATGTTTTCAAAATTTTTTCCATAATCTAAGATTGCAGGGCCCTAAATCATGCACTATTGCCACCACTGGATAACCTGCGTATTCCACTTCCTTTATCAAATAAATTATTTTTCCTGCATATTAGATTCGCCATTTACCTATCAGCTTCTGAGCATTACCACTTGCACTCTCATATGTGGTTTATATATTATGTCAGTGCTCTTGTCATAACACCATTCACTCACTATACTCATCTCATCAAATGACAATACAGTTAATCGTTCTCGTTCACTAAAAGTTTCAGAATTTGACTTCATCAAAGACAACACTGATGAATAGGATTCATGATTCACACTGGAAGGTTTTTGCACGTTCATTTAATACAGATTTGCATGGTATTGGAAATCCTTTCACGTCCCTGAGATAATTTTAGCATTTTGGGCTTATACTACGAAGTGTAAGGGCCGAAGAAATATCCCTGTCTATCCAATTTCTCACAATTTTTGTTTTACTTATTAAAATGGATATCTGACTCCTACTAAATATAGGTTGCAATACTTCTAAAACTTTATTGTACACAATTTCGTCATGATTTTTTAGTGCTTTTATACGAAAATTTTCTAAACGAAGACACTCGATTTCCTCTTTTAATATTTTGTTTTCATTACGGAGGGTATTCATATATATTTCACACTCTGCATGCATGTCCTCCTGAATCTGAAAATTTTGCGTATTGGAATTCATGCTTACTCTCCCACTAGTATTAAATTCTAAAAGATCTTCACTACTGCCAAAAGTAATTAACATTTCCTCCACAGTCCTTCCCATACCTCTCTTCTCTGCCCTCATTTCTTTCCTCAGAAAGTTTACCTTCTTGGTTTGTGCCTGAAAACACGTGAAATCAAATATAATCTACATTCTTTACCCAGCTTTTTTACTTAATGTGCTAACCTATAAGTCAATAATTATCACTCACAATAATGATAATGAGTCTGAATTAATTTTTCGTCATTTAATCATTATATGTTTTCATGGCAAAGCAGTGCAGAATGATTTGTAACAAAACTTCCCTCTGTAAAGGAAAAGAGAAGGAACAGCATCTTTCTTCTAAAGTCTCTTACTTTTTGGACTTTCAATTTATAGCAAACGAGACTTCGGTGTTTGTAAAATGAACAGAACAAATCACAGCATTTTCGAGATTCATTTTATAAGCTCGACGACATGCTTGTTTCCAGCGCACTCGAAAATTATCATCTTTTGTAATAGTGAAATACTTGATGTCTGAACCTTTTGTTTTCACTTTTTTATTAGAACATCCAAAGACTGAACAATTGCTGGGCCTTTTTGTATGAAAAATGCAAAGAAAACACTATCCCAGGACAAATACAATAAGTGGATCTTGAACACGTGGACGCAGTCAGTAAGTCGCAGCTATTGTCTACTGGATTGATAAGAATACAACCTTTGGCTTGGCCAGGATTAATAATCCTAGGCTTGGCGGGACTGACATCACTAACCGAGACCTTTAAATTATAATCTGCGCGCCGGCCGACCTTACCTATATAGACCTTGGGCATGAGGTCCTTTCATGGATTAGTCGTCCTCCTTAATTCTCTACTCTTGTAGATCTTGGGACCTTCTCCCTCCCTTCAAGTCTTGTGCTCTCTCCAACTTATTTTCAACATCCTCCTCCTCCTCTATATCCACATTTAGAATGCTTCCAGATAAATGCTTCCTGTCTGTTGCTTTTATAGCCCATGTTTCAGAACTGTATAATGCTACACTCCATGTGAAACATTTTATAAATCCTTTCTTCAGTTCCATTTTAAGTTTTTGCGTTAATGTCTCTCTCTCTCTCTCTCTCTCTCTCTCTCTCTCTCTCTCTCTCTCTCTCTCTCTCTCTCTCTCTCTCTCTCTTTCAAAAGCTTCTTTAACTTCAGCTATTCTGCTCTTAAAATCTTTACTGCAGTTCCCTTTTTGTGTTATAATACTTCCAAAGAACTTGAACTTGACTAACTTGCTCCAAAGCTTCATCTCTAATAATCTGCATGTTTATGGGAGGTCCTTGTCTTTTTGCAATTCTCATCACTTTGGATTTAGGTGTATTTGTTTTCATTCCATACTTCCCTGCTGTCATGTTTATCTTTTTTGTAATTGTCACATGGCATGGGTTAATTAAATAATAAAACATGATAGGATGCTGTGAATTGGACGATTGTCACATCGTAAGAGGATTTGTTGTTTAAGTTAATTTTCACAACAAAAATGAGCATGATTATTCTTCAAAGCGAGTGAAATAGAACTTTAAATCTTGAGATTACATAACAGAAGAATTATAAGTTTCTCGCCGACTTTTAAATGATTTCATCAGTCAAATGCAATGAAATCAACTTTTAACCAACAAAATAATTACACACGGGGAGAGCGGACACTCGGGGTGACATATATATCACCAAGATTATTGCACCAAGAAATGGTGCAACTATAGTGTGAGGTCAACCGCCATATGTCGTCTACCCAGGTGCAAGGCCCATAGAATAGACAGGTCAACCCACGGGCCGCTTGAAATTTTAAAAGTTTGCGCATCCGTGGTGTCAACAGGTTCAAAAGAGGTCCCACGCTGAACCTATGGTCAGTCTTTAATGAGCAGCCCAGGAGGTCAGACATCCATCTCTCTCCGACTCAATTTGTCTCACAGCCTTGCTCTGTCTCAAGGTCATATTGGCCCCGAGGCCTAAATTTCCAAATATGATTATTGAGAGGTCACCATTGTATAATTATAAATCGCCTCCATCATAACGGTAATAATTAATAATAATAATAATAATAATAATTAATAATACTAAAAATAATGATAACCATAATAATAAAAACAATATAATAATAATATAAGGAGTATAATTATAATAATAGTAATAATGGTATCAAGAGTCAAAGAATAATAATAATCATAGCAATTTATTATTATTATTAATATTATTATTATTATTACTATTATTACTATTATTATCATTATTATTATTATTATTATCATTATCATTATTATCATTATTATTGTAATACTCCTGATATTATTATTGTTATTGTTGTTGGTGGTGGTGGCTGTTGTTATTATTATTATTATATTTATTTTATATTAATATCAAAAGTATAATAATAATAATAATAATAAAAATCATAATAATAATAATAATAATCATCATCATCATCATTTTAATAATAATAATAATAATAATAATAATAATAATAATATAATTAAATGAGATTATGGACAAGCAGTCAGAGAGAGACAGAGGAGAGAAAGAAAATGTGAGAAAGAGGACACGTGCTCTTCTTTAGATTGCCCGGAGCTTCTTTCCAGACAGGGGCTTCCGATTGCCTTGGGGGATTTTTGACGGTGCGTCTAGTCACGGGACTCAGGTGTCGAACCTTCTGACGTCACATTAATAACGGCCATCCGAGCGAAAGCTGCGCGTGGGTCGACCTGTCTATTCTATGGGCCTTGCCCAGGTGGAGGGTTAGGTCTACCGCGTGACCAGCGTACCAGAGCCCGCACCTAACCATCGAACATGTGAACTGCCCAAATCCATAATAAACGTGACCTGTCCACGTGACCTGCCCATATAAAAGGAAGCAAATGGAGCTCCTAAACCTACGGGCCGACCAGGGGAAATGCCCGTGCCAACAATTGTTGTTGGGGTATTAAAGCCAACACTTGTTGTTGGCACGGGCCTTTCCCTTGGTTGGCCCGTAGGTGATCTGTAAAAATTTATAAGGTATATGCCAACAAGAAGAGTTGGCTGTAATACAGTACGAACGAATGAAGGAACGAGCTCCTAAATCAATTTTTCCCTCGGCCTAAAAGAGATATCATCGATTAAGGGTACTAAAAATGTTGCTGAAGGAGTTTTATAGAAGAGTCATTCTGACAGAAAAAGCAGCACTCGCCTTTTTAAGAGAGCACAATCTCTTGGATACAGTTCAAGAAGCAGATCCATGCCATAAATGTGGTTCTGTTATGCAGGAAAAAAAGAAAGCGTAACCGAGGAGGAGAATTCAAGCCTGTGTTACGTTGCCCTCGAAAGGGTTGTCAAACTACACGGTCTCTTCGTACAGGAAATCAATTTTTCCATTATACGGACATGAACAACAAATTGCACTGCAACCTAAGCCTTTTCTCTTTGTATTGGATATACAAAACAATGATTCTGAAGAGAATGCAAGGTGTTGGTCGTCAGCTTTTCCAGTCTCATCTTGATAATTTTTGCTGGAAGGTAATGAGGAAGAAATTCCAATAATCTATTTGTGTCATTCTTAGAAGATGTACGAAGTGTGTATCGCTAGAATGAATGTATGGAAATATATGATAACATGTTTATTTTACCTTTATTCCTTTTTTATTATAATTAGAAATCCAATTATCTGTTTAAGTCATTTCTAAGATATGTTTAAATTAAGTGTTTATTGCTTAAACTAATGTATGAAATGTGTTTTAACTATGAGGGACTAATAATTCAGCAGTAGACCTCACGCTATAGTACTAACGGGAGGTAGATCTCACGAGTTCAAGAGCTAGCAGCCATTTATTTACCGGAGATGACCAAAATTCTAGTGGGTATTTTTGGAAAGGGTCTACCATGGGACATACAAAAAAGGGTATCTTTAAGTTGGGCAGGGGTGGGTGTGGATTTTATTAACCACTTTTGTCCGAAAACGGACTTTTCATATTTTGGCAAAATATGGGGATAAGGGAAAGTAAATTGGCTGCACACTGGGCCTAGAATAAAGAACTATATACCAAAATGATGATATCGATCTGTAGATTTATTTCATATAAAATTTTTTTATCTAAATGGTTATTGGGGGTCACCAGGTACCAAAAGGTCAAGGTCAGCCCTTTGAAATGCCGGTTTTGGGTTTTATCTGTATTTTGGCTAAATAAGACATCAAAATTTGCCCAAGGTTTACTAAATATGAATAGAATTTAAAGAATAGACACAAATAAAGTTTTTTGAAGAAGACGGGATCTATTCCAGCAATATGACTGATATGACAACAGTCATTATTAAACGGTTCCTGTGAAATTCACTTGTCAAACCGTTTCAAATTTAGTTGATAGATGGTTCACTTATATTACTGAGATCTGTTTTATTGACTATGTGTGTGCACCTGTTTTGTCTTTAAAACATTATAAAAAACAGCCTGTATGTTGCGTTCTAACATCCTTGAAATTTGTAAGTGTGCACCTGAATTCCCCCTGTCCTTGTCACTTGACGATTTTAAGAAAGGGCAAGTAGAAATTCCAGATCATCTTCATTTGTTTTTTACCACATATCTCTGTGGCTTTCATGATAAAGATAAGCCTAGTGAATCAGTAAAACGATGGGTAGTCTCACTATCCCAGGATGTTATGTTCTGTACCAGCCGGGGAAGAGTAAAACCATCCAAGCATCTTTATCTGGGAGTCGGAATGAAAAGCCTCACAGGTAGTTGCAAAGTTGTGGAAATTCTTAATCACTTGAGTCATGCGATAAGTTATCACACAGCTGAATCCATTAAGATGGATATAACATCAAAAATCACAGCAGAAGGGCAGCTTTTACCTGATTTGCTCTTACCTCAAGTTGGTCTCTCCACAGGTCTTGCTTGGGATAATTATGACGAGCTGACAGAAACCCTATCTGACAAAGACACTCTTCATGACACCGTTGAGATATGCTACCAGAATAGGCCTACTGCAGGGGGGTGCTCAGACTGAAGGAACCATGAATACTGATGCAACTACTGACCAAGTACCTGTGAGAAGACGACGAATATTTGATGCGCCTCAGCGGCAAATCATGCCATATAAAAGAAAGCCATCACTGTCGAAGTTCGAATTTGAAAAATATTCACAAGATCCACCATCCAGCCTGTAGATAGCAAAGAAAATGGATATCATCTGGTAAATCTGCTGCTGCCTGATGTCCAGCACCCTTATGTGGCGTGGCTGGAATTCCTTGGTCACAGAGGACAGACTCCCTTTGCAGCATATTCGGTATATGGAAAATATTGAACTGCCACCAAAATGATTGGAGGTAGTTAAAGAAACTTTGGTCAGGTCTCAAAAGGTTGTGTGTGAGTGCGGTGAGGAAAATGCTATAGTGACATATGACCCTGCTATCGCAAAACTTGCGCTCCAGAACCAAGAACAAGAATCCCCTCTTTTTGACAATATCTTCGCTTGTTTTGGTGCATTTCATATTTCCATGGCCTATTTCAGTGCATTAGGTTTTATTGTTGAATTGCCTGGTTGTACCGAGGTTCTTTGCTCGGCTGATATGTCGGTTCATGGTTCAGTACGAGGGTTCATTGGTGGATAACATTTTAACAGATGCAAGTGTATCCATCCCCTGTTTGCACTTGCCTTGCAGATTCTGCATTTTAAGCAATTTAGTTTAGAAGGTGGAATACCAGATGAATGCATGGCGTTGTTGAATTCATTTTCTACAGACCCACCACCCCAATCACTTTTGACATTATTAGAGTCCACTGCAATTTGTAATTTGTTGGAGAGATATGGTGAATTCTGTGATCAGACTCATCACGGTCATCATGGCTCTACTGCTAGGTTCTGGTTTCTCTATATAGATCTTGTTCATATGTTCATGCTTTATGACAGGACCAGCAGGACAAATGACCTAGACCTCTACATCTATGCTTTAGTCTCAATGATTCCTATATTCTTTGCAACTCACAAGCCAAACTGTTAAATGTCATTGTATCACCTCAATCTGCTCAATATGGAAATGACACATCCCAGAATCAAGCCAAGTTCTGAAGCACTCTCACTCTCTGTGCGGAGAACTAGGAATACCTTTTCCAGAAGTGCAGTTGTTATTACCTTACAGCAAGCTGTGGATAGGGATGCTACATCCAGTCAAAAGAGTATTGCTGCATTTACACAGAATGTTGCAGACCGTTAGAGGTTGACAGTGACAAGTTCTTTTAGGGGAGAAATTGTGAGTTGTCTCCTGGAAATTGCTGGAATCACACTGGTAGATGATGCAATACAGGAACTAAAGCCATCAAGGATAGCCAAAGACAATGCAGACCTTAAGAGCACGATCACAGAGGTGGAGAACACACTCAATCCATTCACGGTTAATGATGATACTCTGTATTGCCTAAACACTGGTAAAGCTGCCTCGGATGGTGTGAAAGAGACTTCTGCAGACAAAAGAAACTGGATCTACCTGGCATCAACTTTTTGTTAATAAATGTAATGTAGATTGTGGGCGTTTTGAACGGGCTGTTAAGCGAAGAAATGTGATGATTGTCACAAGGGATGCAGTAAAAGTTAAATTCACCACAAAGGACAAACCGATCAAGGAAGCAAAATGCACCAGAGACATATTTTGAAGGCTGCTGTATTTGTCAGTAACACAAGAACTTAATCTTAGTATTGTCCTGTCCTATCCTCTCATTCTAGTTCCCTCCTTATTGTGTCATATAACCGGTGATATGAACAAGACATCAAAGAGCACATTAATTGAAAAATTAGAAGCAATGGGAACCTTGAATGCCATACCAGACAGTACTGATGGCTATATAATTGATGCTATGTTCTTCTTCCGTACGCTTGACATGGCATCCACCTATGGGGGGATGGCAATGACCATTTTGGAATAAGCTTGTAGCACTGGTGACATTGTACACAGTCTGTGACACATATTCTAATGGGTCAAGTATCAAGGACATTAAACATGACTTGTGTGGTATGACACCCACTACCTACATAATCACTGGCTCGTCACAGAAAAGACCACCAGATCTCAACCTGGCTTGGAGCACATCACAATGTAAAACAGAGTTTTTGGCCTTCTTGAAGGATGAATGGTCATCAGATAGATATGCATCGACTCTTAAGGGACATCAGGTATACTTTGCAGTGGAACATGAATGCTACCTTTACACTTCAGCAAGTGGAACTGTCAACTGCAGGCATGAAGAAGCCGATACACGGTTACTGTACCATGCAAACTTTGTTGCTGTTAACCATGACGTGGCTTCAGTGATTGTCATGCGCAGTAACGTTACTGACGTCTTCATACACATTCTCTACCATGCTAGGTTTCTTAATGCACAGATTTGGATGGATGCTGGCTTGAGTTCTAGAAATTCCAGGCATTTCATATATATGTCACAACTTGCAACCAAACTGACTGGACCTATATGCGATGCTCTACCAAGCTTCCATGCTCTGACAGGCTGTGATTACACAGCCTCTTTTATGAGAAAAGCAAAGTGGGAGCCATTTGCAATAATGAGAAACAACCTTAGCTTCACATCAGCAATAAGTCACCTTGGAGACTCAGATGTCATCGATCCAGATGTTGCAGCTGTAGTTGAAGAGTACTTGTGCATTGTCTATGGAGTTTGGAACCTGACAAGTGTTGATGAAGCCAGGCTTCAACTTTTCCGCAAGTTGTATGTCCTAAAGAAGGAAACGGATCCGTTGGATAAAATCAAAACTACAGACCCTTGTTGTCTTCCTCCTTGCCAAAGAGTGTTGGAACAGAAGTTGCTAAGAACTAACATTGTTGCATACGTATTGAGGAATGCAAGGAAGCCGATCCAGTCTCATTTGGTCCTGAAGGACATGGCTGGAAAGTCCAGAATGGTAGATTGATGATTGTCTGGTTCACTAGCTCAAATACCCCTGATAAGTTAACCGTTGAAGAATCAGATGTACAGGAAGATGATAATGATGATGATGATGATGATGATGATGAAAGCGACATTGAGAGCAGCCATTCCTCTGATGAAGAAAAGGAAATAGATTTTTAGAGAAGTCCATATTAGTAATATAGCTGGAATAGATCCTAAGTTATTGAAAAAACTTTATTTGTATCTCTTTTTTATATTTTATGCATATTTAGTAAACTTTTAGCAAATTTTGATGTCTTATTTAGCCAAAATACAACTAAAACCCAAACCTGGCATTTCAAAGGGCTGATCTTAACCTTTTGACCCCTGGTGACCTCTAATGATAAATTAACTAATTTAGTTTGACATCAAATAAATCTACTCATCAATAGCATCATTTTGGTATATATTTCTTTATTCTAGGCCCAGTGTGAGAGGAGCTGCAGCCAATTTACTTTCCCCTACCCCCATATTTTGCAGAAAAATGAAAAGTCCGTTTTCGGACAAAAGGGGTTAATAAAATCCACACCCACCACTGCCCAACTAAAAGATACCAATTTTTGGATGTCCCATGGTAGACCCTTTCCAAAAATACTCACTAGAATTTTGGTCATCTCCTGTAAATAAATGGTTCCTGTGACCCCAGATTGGACTAGTTTCAAATCAAATATATTATACACACCAACCCACGCATTCAGCCCAAAATATGTAAAACAAAAAACAGTTATCTACATCAAGTGAAAATGAAAATCTAACCTAATCTAAAAATGAGCGAAAGTTTAAGAGGCCACGTGTTTACTTGCACTCCTGAATTAAATGCTTGGAAAGCAGTCTTTCTCTTCCAAATGGCTTTTAAATTTGTCTTCCCTTTCTCCAACTGACAGATACATATATATATATATATATATATATATATATATATATATATATATATATATATATATATATATATATTGTATGTATATATAATTATACACACACATCCACACACACACAGGGATGGACCTAATCCACAATAAAGTGGTTTGTCTCCAGGACTGTAATTAATGCTAACGCAATTCTATCTTATAAACGCTGGATATGTAATTAGATAATGATTGCCTCCTTTATACCTACAGTATGGAGAAGAGATTAGTGTCTCAAATGTTTTCAGCAGATATTTACCTAAGTCTCGATCAGTAATCGTTTTCTTTGTAGCTCATTTATATTAGAAAACGATTACCAGTTATATAGTAGGATTAACCCCAACAATATTTATAGTCTGGTATCTAATTTTTTTTTCTTCGGTGTAATTTCCTTTTCTTAAAGAATTTTGCTCAATTCAAATTCTCATATTGTTTAAATATTAATTATAATAAATGGGAAACTATAATGATGGAGCACTACAATACGAAGTTACTGGTTTTTATTGATATTTAAACTCTTATGAAAGATCCCGCCTAATAGCAATCCATTTCTTTTAATGTTTAACCGAAAATTAATCTTCACTTCAAACATGTGAGCAACTTAAATAATGGCGTTAATCGAGCTAATATTCTAACTTTTTCCTTATGAAGTTATGAACAAAATCAGTAAGATATAGACTATGATCAAATATTTACACAGCATCTAGTGATGAAAATAGACACTATATGGTATCTCTGAAGAAACCGTTTATTGATCATTGTTTTCAATGCTTTTAAAATCATACATTGAAATTGACTTACTATTAATTCAAAGTAACTAAATTTCATCATGATGAATGCATGGAAATAAGAAAGAAGTTAATTTTCTTTTTGTATACGTTATCTATGTAGTTCAAATATTTTGACGCACGGGCAGCTAAAGCAATTTATACAACCTGAGAGAGAGAGAGAGAGAGAGAGAGAGAGAGAGAGAGAGAGAGAGAGAGAGAGAGAGAGAGAGAGAGAGAGAGAGAGATTTTTTGATGAAGATCGTACTATATTATTATGTAGAATATAGGTCACCCTAAATATTTCTCTAATAGGAAAGAATAAACATAAGCATGCGGTAATTACAGATAATAATTAGGCCTACAGGTAGCCTACAGGTAGCCTACAGGACTAGAAGTAAATAAGAACTGTGCTCACAGCATAAGCAAAAGCTTATAGTCCCCCCCTCCCCTTTTTTTTTTACCCTCACGTATAGTGCCTCTTTAAGAGTGTCCATTATAGAGGTGATCATTAATTTTCCCAATTCTAAGGTATTTTGAAATGGATTTTATTTCGTAAAAGTTTTATTCTGCTTTCCTCCAATCTTTGTTATAGCTTTTATTATATTTGCGTAAAATAATAATTCTTAATCACAAATAAAAGTATGGTATAATTTATCAAGTTTTTATCCTTAAATTACATTCTGTTATATTGCCAGTATAAGACGTTTAAAAAGTCATTAAATTTCAAAAGCAATTCGAGACCAAAAATTCATGTGATGAATAAAAGATAATTGTTCTCATTCTATAAAATACAGAGGGAATTATCATCCCAATCGTTAAATAATTGTCGCCCCCCTTCTCTCTCTCTCTCTCTCTCTCTCTCTCTCTCTCTCTCTCTCTCTCTCTCTCTCTCTCTCTCTCTCTCTCTCTCTCTCTCTCTCTCCTAATTCCATCGCTTTTCAGATGGAAGAACTCGAATGTGTTTATCAATTTAGATTACACTCCTAAATGAATAAATGCATCCTTTTCACTAGGGCATACCAAATTAGTTAAGTAGCCTAGTTATCGGATTCGAAGCATTTGTAATTTTTTATTGATAGCTTGAACATCATATATTAAAATTCAAAAATCACTTCTATATCTGTTGTATATTTATATACTATACTACCGATGACAGGCAGGGCAGCCGGTCGTGACTGCGGTCCACCCCAAAAGCCAAAGCAAAGTCCTTCGAAAGAAGCAACCGTCTTACTCCATACGAATGAGAAAAAACACGCTTATAGGCGAAGAATTAGAAATCGGAAGGATGGTTTAAAAACATTACCTCGCACCAGTACAGTTATTCCCACTGTCTTATCCTTCGACCCTTCTAAGCAAAAGAAGTGTAATTAATTTACAATGTAAGAGTGACTATGAGCAAGTAATTCAAGTATAATAAAAGGTGTACATTACACATTTACGTAAATGTCTTTACATTATCCTATCTACCCATAGCCCCCCCCCCCTCCCCCCCACCTCTCTCTCTCTCTCTCTCTCTCTCTCTCTCTCTCTCTCTCTCTCTCTGTTTACAGTTTCACTATTTTTCCGTTTCCGTTTCCTTTCTTATTTCCAACTTGCCGACCGAAATATTTTACCATAGCCTTGTCGTAAAAGGATACGGCTCCCGGTCCCCCCCCCCCCCCCCAAGCCCCTTCTCCGTTGCACATGGGTGCCGAGCGGGCTCCAGTCCTTCATCATACGAGGACTAACAAACATTCGAGAAAACGTGTTATTAGTTGTTGTTATTTCGAAAATAATATACTATATACTATGATAACCATTTACTTCTAACAACAACATTCGAAAAAAAGAGTGTCATCAGTTGGTCGATATTCCAAAAGTAATTGGTTATATACCATAGTAACCATTTATTTTTTACAACAACATTTGAGAAAAAAATGTTATCAGTTGCTGTTGTTTCAAAAGTAATTGATTATAAACTATGATAGCCATATATTTCTTACAACAACATTCGAGAAAACTGTTATTAGTAGTCATTTCGAAAGTAATATATTTTGTACTATGATACCCATTTGCTTCTAACAACATTCGATAAAAGGTGTTATTAGTTGTTGTTATTTCGAAAGTTATCGGTTATATATATTGATAACCATTTGATTCATCAAATTTCAGCGGTTTGACAATAATAGGAACAGTGTGTTGTATAATATCTTGTTGGGTTTTACTGTAGCCGTAAATCCTGCAATTAGACCAAATGAATGTTTTGGGTTATTGGTCTGGTTTCAAAATAGTTTCATGCATGTCCTCAGAGGACTAACTGCAAGACATGATGATAACAAATTAAAAAAAAAAATTATTCTCGGTAAAGTTTGCAGACTTTAACCTTCAAGGTTCAGGGATAGAAGATCGACCCCCCATTAAAGAGTCCCTTGTTTTGTTATATCATATTTTGACTTAATTACAGCCGATTACATCGAGCAAAATCAAAGCATTAGTAAACACTCAAAATGACGAGGGAAATTCATGTTTTCAATTGCTTGCAACGTCGAAATGAGTACAACTACCACGTTACAAGATTAATTTAAAATACTTATATTTACATTTGCCCTCATTCCTCGTAATAACCCACTAAATGCAAATGAAACTACGGGGTGTGACACTCAATGTTACTAAAAAAAAAGACAAAAAAAGAAAACGTAACTGGAAGAGAAAACATTCTCTCTCTCTCTCTCTCTCTCTCTCTCTCTCTCTCTCTCTCTCTCTCTCTCTCTCTCTGAGGAGGAATACCTTAACGTGGTGAAATGTGAAAGGTTTTGTGTATCACCATCATAATCAAAACTGTAGCCGGCTAGTCGGGGCCACCCATGCATAAGATTTTTCATAATTCTGACCATCTTTTGTATTCAGATCTTCTTAGGCTGTACTATTCTGTACTTAGTATTAGGTATATAGTCGATTCTATAGTAATGCCTTCTATACCATAAGACTGAAAATTACATAGCATTTTAGAAGTCTTATTCCAATTATGACGACATTTAGAAATAATCTTACTATTTTGGCACTGAATCGCAGGAACCTCCAATGCTGAAACTTGGAACGAATGTTTTTTGTGTTGACCAGGTTGATATGAGTCTATATTTATAGTTAATGTATGATAGATCTATTTTAATATTATTACTGATGTAATTTTTACTTAGTTTTTCTCATATATAATTCATTCACGCTGTGTTATTTTATACTTGTTGGAGCCCCTGCGCTTGTAGCATTTTGTTCTTTCTACTATGGTTGCAGGTCAGCTAGTAATATATATATATATATATATATATATATATATATATATATATATATATATATATATATATATATATATATATATATATATATATATATATGATTTGTATACGGCATACTTATATTTAGTGAATCTTGGAAGGAATTGGAGAAGATAATAGAAGATTTAGATAAAGCCATCAGAAATGTAGGACTAAAAATAAATATTAGAAAAACTAAGATAATGTTTAATGAAAAGTCAGTTAGACAACAAATAAGGGTTTTGGACGAACTTTTAGAGATTTGTATTGAAGACAGACAGTAAGTGTTT
This sequence comes from Palaemon carinicauda, assembly GCF_036898095.1. Classification (NCBI taxonomy): domain Eukaryota; kingdom Metazoa; phylum Arthropoda; class Malacostraca; order Decapoda; family Palaemonidae; genus Palaemon; species Palaemon carinicauda. The sequence continues at coordinate 195,137,343 of NC_090727.1, forward strand.
CCCCAGGACATGAGACTGAAATTAAAAGAAGGATAAGCATGGGATGGAGAGCTTTTATTAAGCAAAATGTGATTTTGAAAATTAAGATATCGCTTTCTATAAAAAAAAAAAAAACAGACGTTCCTACCAGTATTAGTGTTATTCCTATCATCATTTGTTCCATAGCTCTTTGAGTTGTAACTGACTTATGTTCTATGGTTTCAACCAGGCTACAAGTTCCTTATGCACAAGTTAGTTACAACTCAAATAGTTATAAAACAAATAATGATGGAAATAACACTAATAGACAGAAAACCAGAAACATAGAAATGAGAGTAAACTGGAGTAGATGTATTCTAGTCACATGTATTAATACTAAATGGACATGGGTGGGGCAAATAATAAAAAAAAAAAAAAAAAAAACAGATAATAGTTGCACATTAAGAATAACAAAATGGGTCCCTAGAGATTGGAAAAGAAGCAGAGGAAAGGAGATTTGATGATGGATTGACGAAATAAGAAAATTTGTTGGTACAGACCGGAGCGGAAAGACATGTCTAAGTCATTTGTCCTGCAGTGGACTTATGATGTTCATATATATGTATATATATATATATATATATATATATATATATATATATATATATATATATATATATATATATATATATATATTTGTATATATATATATTTGTATATATATATATATATATATATATATATATTTGTATATATATATATATATATATATATATATATATATATATATATATATAAATATATGTGTGTGTGTTTTTGTGTATATATATATATATATATATATATATATATATATATATGTGTGTGTATATAAATATATGTGTGTTTGTGTATGTATATATATATATATGTATATATATATA